>NW_009639642.1:0-230 GCF_000690535.1 Cariama cristata | reverse complement strand
CTCCAGTCTTTGGTTCTGTACTCAGATCTCCCACCTTTTGAAACAGGTTTTCAGTCCTGTGCTCTGGTTTTTCTCCTCCAGCAAGAAGCGACCAAAATCATGCTCACCTAAAATTTAAGGTTTAAAAAATCTAAAGAGGTGACATTTTTTATAGGAACCATCCCCCTATGCTACATGGGTACAGCCAAGAATGTTGCTTTTCTTCTGGGAAAACCCTGCAACCATTAGAA
>NW_009639641.1:0-230 GCF_000690535.1 Cariama cristata | reverse complement strand
TAAAGCCAGTGTTTATGTAAATACACAAGGATAAACAACACTTCGCAATACACAGTGAAATGGACTACTGGCGATCACTAAAACTACACAGGCTACATTGGGCATCTGCATTGCAGTCCCATCTTCAGAGTGCCACAGGCCAATAACCTCATTCTGCTCACAACCTTCAGTGTCAGAGTAGCAGTCCTTTTCCTCGGAAACATTTCAGACCTTCTGCTACCCATAGTGGT
>NW_009639640.1:0-230 GCF_000690535.1 Cariama cristata | reverse complement strand
GCCTGAGCACGTGGACAGCTAATGAATCTGTGTAAGCATGAACTTGTAAGCAATAAAGGTTTTTTGTTTTACCCACACCAGAGTCCGTGATTCAGTCCCTACAAATGGCGCCCAATGTGGGGCACGACTAAAAGCGTGGAAGGTGCGTCAGTAGGGACTCCAGTTGGACAAATACGTCGGCGGAGGAGCTGAACAACCTGGGGGTCTCAATCACCAAATTAAGGTGAGCA
>NW_009639639.1:0-230 GCF_000690535.1 Cariama cristata | reverse complement strand
GGAGGGTGAGAGGCAAGAGGTACAAGTTGCAACAGGTTCAGGCTGGGTATAAGGAGAAACGTTTTCCTGTGTGTTCCCTCGGAGAGCGAGGCAGCGGAGCAGGTCACCCCGAGAGGCTGTGCCATCCCTGTCCCTGGAGGGTTTCAAGCCCTGAGCAGCCTGGTCTGACCCCAGAGCTGGCCCTGCTTTGGGCAGCGGGTTGGACTACAGACCTCCCCAGGTCCCTTCCA
>NW_009639638.1:0-230 GCF_000690535.1 Cariama cristata | reverse complement strand
CTGAGTCAGGGGACCAACCTGTGCTGGTACCAGTTGCCCCTGTAGAGAAGAAGAAATACACAAAAAACCAGCGCTCTCAGTAGAGGAGGAAGGCGAAGCAGGGACATCATGAGAACAAGAGGAAGAGGCAGTGACACGCTCCCTAAACCTGAAGGAACTGTGAGATTTGCAAAAAAACTTCAGCTGTTGTGCATGCGAGCGCATTATCACCTGGTTGCTCCGATGCTGGG
>NW_009639637.1:0-230 GCF_000690535.1 Cariama cristata | reverse complement strand
CAGCTTGGTGTCATCTGCAAATGTGCTGAGCATACACTTAATCCCACTGTCTATGTCGCTGATGAAGTTATTCAAACTGTACTGGTCCCAATAGGGACTGCTGAGGGACAGGACTCGCCACGGATGTCCATCCAGATATTGAGCTGTCGACCGGTACCCAGTGGATGCAACCATCCAATCAATTCCTTATCCACCAAACAATCCATCCACCAAATCCATATCTCTCCAAT
>NW_009639636.1:0-230 GCF_000690535.1 Cariama cristata | reverse complement strand
TTGGCAGGGGCGGCTCATCAGATCTGGACAAGGCTGCTCCTTCTTCATCAATATCAGATATTCCCTGAGCCACAGAGAAAGTAAAAGGCCCCTCTGTTATGTGGTGTATAAGCAGGTCCTCATATGGTATCCTCCAGGATCCAGATCTCTGAGAAGCCGTTAAAAATTTCTTACGCGGTTGGTTCATTACTAGAGCCAAGCCACAGCAGTCTGAAAAGGGCAGAAGCCTG
>NW_009639635.1:0-230 GCF_000690535.1 Cariama cristata | reverse complement strand
TTTGACCAGACCCAGATGGTTACCCTTATATTTTCACACCCTTGTCTCTACCAAATGCTGCTTGATGACCAGAGTTATGAAAACGTAAAGCCAAGTTGCTGACACATGTTGAAAAGAGCTTTCCCCTGTCTCCATTTCTCCTGTCTCACATAGTGAACATTAGGGATTGTTTCTTAAAACCGGAATTTGGGAAGACACTATGGTAAGCTCTGGGAAAAAAAAAAAAAAAA
>NW_009639634.1:0-230 GCF_000690535.1 Cariama cristata | reverse complement strand
GCATGGATTTATGAAGGGGAGGTCATGTCTGACCAATTAGTTTTCTACGATGAGATCACTGACTTGGTGGACGAGGAGAGGGCAGCAGATGTTGTTTATGTTGACTTCAGCAAAGCTTTTGACAGTCTCCCATATCATCCTCATCAACAAACTTGTGAAGTACAGACCAGGTAAATGGACAACGAGGTGGATTGAAAACTGGCTGAAGTGCCAGGCTCAAAGGGTTGTGA
>NW_009639633.1:0-230 GCF_000690535.1 Cariama cristata | reverse complement strand
CAGCCTTGCTCCATAGCCCGACCCAGGTGTTGCCTTGGACTCCTTTGCCTAATATCACGACGAGCCTTGAGACAGAAGGATTTGCCTTCCCTCTGCTCCACTGCCTTGTCTGTAAAATGGGAAAAAACGCCATTTGTGCTTCAAAATCACGTCAAAGGAGCCAATGCTTGCCATGTGGGAACTAAATACCTATTCCAACGCACCAATGCCACCTGTTCAAGGCCTCAGGT
>NW_009639632.1:0-230 GCF_000690535.1 Cariama cristata | reverse complement strand
CCGGGCCCCCCCCTCCTCCAGACCCCCTGTTGTCCCATTGTCCCCAACACAGGGATTTGCCCGTAGAGCCTGATCCCGCTGCTGCCAGCAAGACCCCGAGGAGCGGGGTTGGTTCGCTTCAGAAACAAGCGTTTCTATCGCCCTTTGCTGGGTTTCTCAGCTTTTGGAGGGTATCAAACCTCCCTTTGTTTTTTAGGAGCGAGGAGTCAGAGCCGCGGGACTTGCGGGCG
>NW_009639631.1:0-230 GCF_000690535.1 Cariama cristata | reverse complement strand
AAGCTTTACAAATATAACATGGGTAACCAGCATTTTTTTTACTTACTTTGTTTCTTCTGTTTTTATTCTTTTAAACTTTTGGTTACGATTACATATCATTTATGTATGTTTTCCATGAATTTTTAAGTCCTGAGATTTAACATGCTCGTAAAAAATAGGTCGAGTATCTGAATGATATTTTTTCTAGAATACTTGCATTCGTGATACCATGGAGCAGAGACGATGCTTAG
>NW_009639630.1:0-230 GCF_000690535.1 Cariama cristata | reverse complement strand
GCCGTGCAAAAAAACCAAAAAAATGCCGTGCCAAACATCATGCAAAAAATGCCACGCCAAAAGAAAAGCCAGGCAAAACAACATGCAAAAAATGCTATACAAAAAACGCCGTGTAAAACACCGTGGAAAAAACCGCTGGGCAAAAAATGCCGTGCAAAAAAAATGCCGTGCCAAACACCACGCAGAAAAAGCTACACAAAAAGTGTTGTGCAAAAAAAGCTGTGCAAGAG
>NW_009639629.1:0-230 GCF_000690535.1 Cariama cristata | reverse complement strand
ACACAAGTAAGGTGATCCAGAAGAATGATGTAAAAGCTTTGATAATCCTTCATGCCAGTCAGCAAACTGAGTTCAATTTAAACTAGACTCCTTTTTTTTCCTTTTTTTTTCTCTACTTCCAGTCATTCAAAACAACTCTGCTCATTCCAGCAGTATCGACCCAACTGTAGATAGTGCAAGGCATTCCATCATCTTATGTTGACTGGTGGCACTTTTGGACTATTAAAGTG
>NW_009639628.1:0-230 GCF_000690535.1 Cariama cristata | reverse complement strand
AACCAATCTTCCCAGTGCCCTGAAGTCCCACTATTGATGGCCCTTAGACTGTTCTCTGCAACTTCATCGGTACATCAAAAGGTGCATTGGAAGAGGTATTTAATTCCCACATGACAAACATTGACTCCTTTGATGTGGTCTTGAAGCTCCAGCGACTATTTTTCCCATTTTCAGTGCACCAGAGGTAGGGCAAATCCTTCCGCCTCAAGTCCCTTCATGAGCTTGGGGAA
>NW_009639627.1:0-230 GCF_000690535.1 Cariama cristata | reverse complement strand
CCATACCTAGAACGGTGGGGTACTGGATGTTTTGGTCAAGCAATCTGCAGCAATTCAGCTGAGGCAGGAGCATCATCCTAGAATTCCTGGCTCCATCATTGCACCGACCAATGCAGTTGAGCACCCTCTCATTACACTCGCTTCTGATCATCTCCAGGTGGAGCAGACTTTGATATGCATTAGGGGAAGAAGATAGCAGTCGTCTTGTGGGCAGGGGTGGGAGGGCAGGT
>NW_009639626.1:0-230 GCF_000690535.1 Cariama cristata | reverse complement strand
CTCCTGCACCGAGCCCCAGCCGCTGGGACGCACCGGGAGTTGTACCGGTGTGAGAGGTGATGCTCAGGCGCTGAGGGGATGCAGGGAGCCCGATGTGAGGGCCACAGGCGGGCCTGGCTTGGCCCCGGGAGCACGGAGGAGGTGGGAGAGGACACGCACCTTCCCCTCCATGTGCTGGAACTGCCTCTGCCCCTTCTGCGGGACCCCCCCAGCCCTCCTGAGAACCCTGG
>NW_009639625.1:0-230 GCF_000690535.1 Cariama cristata | reverse complement strand
GTGAGGGGCAGTGAGGACACAAATACAGGTGATTCAGGGTTTCCCACTGGACATGCCTCAGAGCGTCTCACCTACCTCACCAGTCTGTGCCTATTACAATGTAGTCTTTCCCATACAGATACTTGGTTACCAAATTTGCCCTACATCGCCTGCCAGCAAACCCTTCCTAAACAAGACACAGCTCACTGAAGGCTTTCTGTAGGCACAACTTCATTAATTTAGTAAGGCAA
>NW_009639624.1:0-230 GCF_000690535.1 Cariama cristata | reverse complement strand
CCCAGGTGGTTGTGCTGCAGATCAGAGGGACCTCAACAAGCTGAAGAAAGAACTGAGAGGAATCTCAAGGAAGTCAACAAAGGGAAATGCAAAGTCCTGCACATAGGGAGGAATGACTTCATGCACTAGTGTAGGCTGGGGACTGGCTGGCTGGAAAGCCACGTTTGCCTAAAATGACCCTGGGAACCTGGCGGACACCAGTTTGAACATGAGCCAGCAATGTGCCCTTG
>NW_009639623.1:0-230 GCF_000690535.1 Cariama cristata | reverse complement strand
CCCGTACGGATAACCTCAAGTTGTGCTTCAGAGTGTAGTTTTTATTAATAACCATTTAAAAAAAAAATAGGGGTGGACGTGGGTGATGCCATGCTGGCTCAATAAACAAACAAAAAAATCATGTTAAAAGTTAGTATTTTCTTCAGCTAATTACAGTGAAATAGTCACAGGGGCAAGAAAACATAACACATGCGATGTGCCTTGCATAAAGCACAAAGGTAGCAGGAGTT
>NW_009639622.1:0-230 GCF_000690535.1 Cariama cristata | reverse complement strand
GCCCGGCCGCAATAGCAGAGGCGGGGAGGGAGTTTTTCTTTGTACAGGGAAGCATTTAAATTCTTTACAGTGATTCATATATTCCATTCATATGAAACACAGTCCTGCAGAGTGTGAATGGGGACTGCTGGGGGATTTTTTTGAGGCAATAAGCCCTAGAAGTGTCAAAAGTTATTCACACCTTGGTGAAATCAAGGATATTTCTGTCCGTGGCTCTTGGCAGGGGCTCA
>NW_009639621.1:0-230 GCF_000690535.1 Cariama cristata | reverse complement strand
TGTTAAATCACTCCTTTGAAAGTATATGTGATCCTTGCTTTTCCAGGTAAAGTAACAGGTATAGCAAGTTGAGACAGAAGAAAATCAGACGAAAAAATATTATCTGGACTTTACAGCAGTTTTGATAACGTGCTTCAGTAGGGACTATTGGGGAAATGAAATACTCATGTGGTGACAGGTAAAGGTCTGTCCAGAGAGGAAACTGGGAACATGGTAAGCAAAGATACCTC
>NW_009639620.1:0-230 GCF_000690535.1 Cariama cristata | reverse complement strand
CTGCAAACAGAAAAGAGTTTTCGATGGGCGCATGCGATGAATGAAGAAATGTTCAGACACAATGTGCAAGTTGGAGAGCTTTCATCAAAACGAGCCAAGAGGGAAAAATGCTTCATTTCCTACTCACGCTCTGTTTTGGAGGAGCTGGTCACGTATAGAAAGCATCACGCTCATCTGCAGATAGTAAAGCTTTTAAAAAATGCGCGTTTATGTGTTTCTGGAGGAAAAAA
>NW_009639619.1:0-230 GCF_000690535.1 Cariama cristata | reverse complement strand
TCAGTATTTACCACATTGTTAAAGAATACAGATGTGAGGACTGTGACTTGTGCACTTGTTTGACAAATGGCTGACAGGACTAAGAAAGCATAACAGCATCAAATACCTACCGCAGCAGGGTGTCCAGCCTCCAGCAACGCTGCCACAACGTAGGCTGTGAGTGAGTATTCACCTTCTTCTCCGCCCTGAAGAAAAAACAAACAAAGAACAGGTCAGTACAGATGTCCTAG
>NW_009639618.1:0-230 GCF_000690535.1 Cariama cristata | reverse complement strand
GGAAATTTTTCTGGTTTTAACTCTTTCTAGTGACAGTTGAAAGTTTTTAGTATTTTGTATAAACCCAAGATGTTTCTGTTGAGTCCATCTATTGAATATTCGTGTGTTTTAATTAGGCAAGTCTCTGGTTGAGTATTCATGCCGTTTAACCTTAGTCAGTGAATGTAGATGCAACAAGTATGAATTCAGCCTTCACATATGGATGGTGAATATGTAAGTTTCTCCAGGGA
>NW_009639617.1:0-230 GCF_000690535.1 Cariama cristata | reverse complement strand
AGAAGTAGATAAGCAATTCGTTTTTCTTTTAGGAGGATGCAGTAATGAAAAAGAACGAACAAAACCCACAGTAACATGTTGACACAACGGATTCGTCTCTTGGATTAGACTTGAAAGGGGGTGAGTGGGATGTCATAATTAGGTATTACGCAACACAATCTGAACAACTGTACCTCCAATGAGATTATTGGCCACGAGCATGAAATCTGAGAGGAAAAGGGGCAAATCAT
>NW_009639616.1:0-230 GCF_000690535.1 Cariama cristata | reverse complement strand
CTCCATTTGTCTCTGGTCCCTTTTTGGCCTTCCACCATGGCAGAGCCTCCCACCCTTCTTCAGCCTCCCAACCCCTCCTTGGCTGTCCCCCCTGGCTTGTTCTCCATCTGAGTTCAACCTCCACCCCTCTTCAGCCTCCCACCCCGGTTCGACCTACAACCCAACTCAGCCTCTACGCCTCTTCAGCCTGCCGCCCCAGCACAGCCTCCCACCCCACCTCGGCCTCCCAC
>NW_009639615.1:0-229 GCF_000690535.1 Cariama cristata | reverse complement strand
GAGTTCAAGTGTCATCCACTGACAAGAACAGTAAACCCCTACCCAGTATATTGACAGGTTGCCTAAACTGTATTCTTTATAGTCATATAAAGCCAAAGCAGGTCTGAGGGCAACGCATTGCAAATTATGATGCTGTCATTTGCTGTGTTTTCCCACCCAGTAGCACTCTCAGTGTTAAGAAACACTCACGACGGAAGGAAGCCTGTGCTTTTTCAGCCTATTAATCCCT
>NW_009639614.1:0-229 GCF_000690535.1 Cariama cristata | reverse complement strand
CCTGTTTCAGCTCTCTTTAGCCCCATTTTAGCCCTATTTAGCCCCATTTCGGCCTTGTTTAGCGTTGTTTTGGCCACAATTCACCCATTTTGGCCCCGTTTCACCCCGTTTTGGGGTTCTGCCACATCACGGCCAACTTTTTGGAGCCAAAAAGGGTGGGTTTTTGGAGCCGCTCGGCCTGAACGTGCCCCGCGTCCCGAGCGGCTTCGCGGGGGTCCGGGCGCGGGAG
>NW_009639613.1:0-230 GCF_000690535.1 Cariama cristata | reverse complement strand
ATGTAAACATTGATAGTAAGCTTTCATATCTGCATTTAATGACAACCGTGTAGCAATTGCGTTGAAAGCAATAGTACACCATGCTTTTATTTGTGAAGCTATCTTAAACTTTGAGCGGGAGAGAGAGAGAGACTGTGCTTTGTTCTTTGTTTGTTTTGTTTTTTAAAAAAAGTCGTAGCACTTGCAGATAGAGCTTTTTGGCTTCTCAGGATTTCTTGTTTTATGCAAGT
>NW_009639612.1:0-229 GCF_000690535.1 Cariama cristata | reverse complement strand
ACCCGGACCCGGACCCGGACCCGGAACCGGACCCGGATCCGGACCCCGGACCCCGGACCCCAATCCGAACCCCGGGCCCTGAACCCCTAACCCCTAAGTCCTAACCTGAACCCCGAACCTGGACCTGAAGTGGAACCCCGAGCCCTAGCCCTGAACCCGAACTCTGAGACGTAGCCCTAGCTGTAATGCCCTGACCCTGACCCTGACCCTGACTCCCGACAGTGACCTG
>NW_009639611.1:0-229 GCF_000690535.1 Cariama cristata | reverse complement strand
GCAGGAATCACGGCAGCGTGTGCCTTTTAGAGGTCTGATTGCTTCTCTCCCAGAAAGCAGCATTTTGAACGCTGCTTTGTAACACAGACTCATTCCTCCTTTGGCTGTGCCTTGGCATTCAGAGGAGTCCAGCTACTTTCACAGGAGGTGTAAGAACACAGACACATATGCCAAATGTGCCCGTTGATAGATCTCCTCCCAGCATGGTGCAGAGAAGCAGTTCCCGAGC
>NW_009639610.1:0-229 GCF_000690535.1 Cariama cristata | reverse complement strand
CCAGGTGAGGACCCGACCCCGTCCCCGCCGCCATCCCACGGCCCTTCCTGCCCTCCGGAGCTGCGTGGGCGATGGGCGACGGCAACTGGAGACCCCGGGGGTGCGGGAGGGTCTCTCCGGCGTTGCACGGTGCCTGTGGCACCCGAGTGGGTTTAGCTGATGCGCGGAGAAGGGGTTTGCGTGCCCTGGGGTGCAGAAGGGTCCCCAGGACACCCGTGGGTCTGGCTGG
>NW_009639609.1:0-229 GCF_000690535.1 Cariama cristata | reverse complement strand
CCTCTCCTCCCCTCTGTCTTGCTTAGCAACTTTGAAACATTTGTGTTGCTGTCCACATCCTTTCCACTCTTGGAATTTTACAGATTACAGGAAGAACTGCAACTTTTAGTCCTAAAGAAATCAGATGTTCAGTGTTGTTTTGTACACATATAATGATATGTAATGATTACAAGAGAGCATACTCTGAAGCCATTTTTCTAAATAGTATCAACATGAAAATAATATCACA
>NW_009639608.1:0-229 GCF_000690535.1 Cariama cristata | reverse complement strand
GGGGGGGTGTGTTGTTGAGTTGCTGAGGCAACTCCTGTATGCGTGTGCATTGGGAGACTGGGTGGGCTGTGGCAGGGACATGCTGGGGAGGGCCTGTGGGGGGGGATTGTGGGGGCTGCACTGGGAACCTGTGGGGAGGTACGTGCGTGTATGGAGGTCACACAGGGGGAATGTGCGTGGTGAGGGCAGGCTGCGGGGGGCCGCGAGTGTGGAGGGAGAACGGTGGGGG
>NW_009639607.1:0-229 GCF_000690535.1 Cariama cristata | reverse complement strand
GAAAGCCTTACTAAAGTCAAGATAAACAATGGCCACTGCTCTCCTCTTGTCCACCAAGCCAGTCATCTCTTCACAGAAGGCTACCAGCTTGGGGCAGCGTGATTTTCCCTTTGTAAATCCACACTGAACACTCCCAAGCACCTTCTCGTGCTTTGTGTGACTGGAAAACAGTTGTTTTCACAATTAGTTGCTCCATCCCTTTTTCCCAGGGCTTGAGGTGAGGCTGACC
>NW_009639606.1:0-229 GCF_000690535.1 Cariama cristata | reverse complement strand
TTATTATTATTATTATTTTTTTTTCCTGCTAGGAATGATTGGGTTTTTTTAGCTGGTTTTGCGTCCAGGATTTCAAAGCCAATAGATGTTTTAAAAACCCAACTACGCAGCCTCCACCAGCAGGAGGGCAGCTCCCTCTTTTTAACGACGCGATAGGTTATTTAACGAGAAATCATGTAGCGAAAGTTTTTAAAGCTGGAAACTTTTTTTTAAGGTTCTAATCATAGAA
>NW_009639605.1:0-229 GCF_000690535.1 Cariama cristata | reverse complement strand
CTCTTGTCTTTGGAAGAGTTCTGCCCAGATCTGAGGCAGGAGGCCACCCACGGGCCTCTAGCCCTGCAGCCCCCTGCTCAACCTGCGACAGTATCCCCTGCCGAGAAGACAAAGGGGATTCCACGGGTCGATGGAGGCTGTTTTCGGCCAGGCGGTCGTGAGTTCTTCCTGCCTGGCTGCTGGCACCTGGCAAATCTTCGAGGGGTGGGATGAAGCCCTCTAGATAGTC
>NW_009639604.1:0-229 GCF_000690535.1 Cariama cristata | reverse complement strand
GTCGGGCAAAGGCCTCTGCACCAGCACCTAGAGAGGCACGCCTGTCACCTCAGCCTGTGCCTCTGACACCGGACTAGGAGCCAAAGCCCCTGGGCTCTTGGGGCAGGAGGCAGTTTGACCCAAGCCAGCCACCTGGCTGCCTGCTCTCCCACCGCCCTTTGCCCGGAGCCAGGCGCGCCTGGAAGGGAAAGGCGCTTGCAGAGGGAAGGCAGCTACACCTGCCAGCGGC
>NW_009639603.1:0-229 GCF_000690535.1 Cariama cristata | reverse complement strand
AAGACCAACTGGGAGAGCAGCATTTGTCATCTCAAGAATAACCTCCACACAAAAAAATCGGCTGGTTGTAAGCCTTCCCAGAGCATCAATCAGTTGTTACTTGCATAAAGGCTTCGTTAAGACATTGTCTAAAGTAGGCCCAATCAGTAAATTGCAACTGATCTAACTTGCAACACGGGTGATGGAAACCAAGCTAGCCGTGCACTTTTTCCAGACGGCAGAAGAAATT
>NW_009639602.1:0-229 GCF_000690535.1 Cariama cristata | reverse complement strand
GCAGGATTACGCCTTCGCCTGTGAGCAGATGAAATCCATCCGGCAGGACCTCACGGTGAGACCCCCACACCCCTTCCCGGATGTCTCAGGGCAGGGGGGTGTCTCATGGACATTTGGGGGTCTCCTGGACCTTCTTTGAGGGTCCCCTGGAGTTCTGGCAGCTCTCCTGGGCCTTTTGGGGAGCCTCCCAGACTTTTCCTGGGTCCCCTGGACTTTTTTTCAGGGGGCT
>NW_009639601.1:0-229 GCF_000690535.1 Cariama cristata | reverse complement strand
CGGCCTTCCCGGGTGGGCTGGGGAAACACCCGACCCCACGGCTTCCAAAGAGCCGTGCACCGCTTGCAGACAACCTGTAAAGTTCCAAAACTCCCCGAACGAAGGCAGAAGTGCTTGGGGGGAACGTGAGATTTCAGAGAAGTGGCGTTCAGGGGAAAAAAAGGTTGCTAGAACTTCACAGAATCAGAATCGCACGACAGTGATGAGGTTGGAAGAGACCTCTGGGATC
>NW_009639600.1:0-229 GCF_000690535.1 Cariama cristata | reverse complement strand
TCCAGCGACCCGCCTGGAGCAATCAGCAGCACGAGAGGAGCTTTGCTGCTCCCGGTGCTCTGCTGTGCTGCTGAAACGTTTATGCAGTAAACTAGTTGTAAAAGAGAAAAAAAAAAATAATGTTTTATTATCCACCAAACAGCTGCTGCTTCATTTTATGGGGGTCATTCTCCGAGGAGGTCCGGCTGGGGGAGCAGAGGCACAAAGCCCAGGTCCTGGTGGGCTCCAG
>NW_009639599.1:0-229 GCF_000690535.1 Cariama cristata | reverse complement strand
TCTTCATTATGCTATTTAATGCTTTTAACAACATGTTCCATTGCAAGACTACAAGCAGCTGCTATGGATTTGTGGTGTTTCTCTGGATTTTACTGCTGTCTTTTTCTCTCTCCTCTTTTCCTGTTGGAAATACAGCTAGAAGACAGAGCAGTGAAAGGGCATCTAGTGTCAAAATGACAATGAAGCCGTGGCTGCCTGGCTGAAACCCTTATATCTGCATCCTTCCTAG
>NW_009639598.1:0-229 GCF_000690535.1 Cariama cristata | reverse complement strand
ACACAAGTAAGGTGATCCAGAAGAATGATTTAAAAGCTTTGATAATCCTTCGTGCCAGTCAGCAAACTGAGCTCAATTTAAACTAGACTCCTTTTTTTTCTTTTTTTTTCTCCACTTCCAGTCATTCAAAACAACTCTGCTCGTTCCAGCAGTATTGACCCAACTGTAGATAGTGCAAGGCACTCCATCATCTTATGTTAACTGGTGGCACTTTTGGACTATTAAAGTG
>NW_009639597.1:0-229 GCF_000690535.1 Cariama cristata | reverse complement strand
TTCTTCAAGGGTATCAGAGTCTGCTGAACAGAGAAAAGGACTGAGGTCAGTCACTACTTAAATCTTTCAAAACCTGTAAACTGCTGAGGACTTTGGGTCTCTGCAAGAATCTCTGATGAGAGCTGTCTTTTTAATTTTCCCTGTCATGAAGGTTTCTAATGTAACATCAGACTTGTCTTCTTGACATCCAATATGAAACAATTAGAAAGACAAAACAAAGCACAGAGAT
>NW_009639596.1:0-229 GCF_000690535.1 Cariama cristata | reverse complement strand
ACTGAGTACTTGTGACAAGAAATTACCTTCCACAAACTCAGGAATTACAGATCACTTATTCATAGCAGTAGGTTTATTTTTAATTCCATCTTGTGTTTAAATTATTTATAATGACATATATTATTAATTTCAAAACTTATCAGGTGACACATTATGAGGTGGATCATCTGCTCTCCCAAACTGTTTTTTCAATCTACATGAATAAAAAAAAATTCCCTGAACATATCCT
>NW_009639595.1:0-229 GCF_000690535.1 Cariama cristata | reverse complement strand
AAAACTGAGACCATGGCAGTGCTGTGCTTAGCCAAGGACACACACTTTATGAGCATTTTTAGTCACTGAAGTTAATTACATCGAGACCCTGTAGTACTTTGCCAAATTTGTACTGGTTTTGAAAGATGGCACAAATTACTTCCATAACAATTTATAGATGATTCAAAATTAATATATAGTCTGATTAGATCTCCATTAATCAAAGGTAGTGGTCATTTTGTTAGAAAAT
>NW_009639594.1:0-228 GCF_000690535.1 Cariama cristata | reverse complement strand
TAGTGCTACCGTTACCAAGAAATAAGGCTGCTTATGCTGTTGAAAGGAGAGCTGGGAGTTGGGAAGCACGTAAGAGTTCACCTGGAGTCGTCTTTATATTGGTTTGGGGACTTCTTCGTGCTTTTAGGAATGCTTTTAGGTAGCAAGAGATGAAGTGCGGGGAAGCAAATTTTACTTCAGTAAACGTTACCAAACAGTCTTCGCAGTCGGTTAAATGGAGGCTCTTAT
>NW_009639593.1:0-229 GCF_000690535.1 Cariama cristata | reverse complement strand
CTGCTGTCACTGCAAGATCTCTATCACTTTTGAAAGGTCATGGCAATCACAAGTAGGTTTCTGAAATTAGGGAAGGCAAATGTCACATCCCTCTTCAAGAGGGGCAAGAAGGAAGATCTGGAGAAATACAGGCCAGTCAGCCATGCATGGAAAAGTTGGAACAAATTTTCCTGGAAGCCATTTAGGACTGTAGAGTTGACTGCTACAGGTGCTAAACAGCTGCCATTAA
>NW_009639592.1:0-229 GCF_000690535.1 Cariama cristata | reverse complement strand
CCAAGATGAGACCAGTAGGGCTTACAGTCACAGTCCCAGAGACGGCGTATACTTCGTTCCTAGATTGTCATCGGTGCTTTTTGAATAATAGCTGTTGCATTAATAAGAGCTTCCAGATCATAGGCAAGTAAATCTTGGGGGTTTATCAGTTGCTTTCTTTCCTATGCTCTTTTAATTGACATCTACCATCCAGTCAGGTACATATTCTACCATTTTTGTCAATTTATTC
>NW_009639591.1:0-229 GCF_000690535.1 Cariama cristata | reverse complement strand
CAAATCGCAATCGGTCCCTTACAGGGTCACGTATCTTCAAGCAACAAGTGAAGGAGGAGAAATATTTTTGAGGTGTTGCAATTGCATTTAAAATGTCTGAAAGAACTTAAGTGAGACACAGCGTAAATTTTTCACTCTATTTAGAGAAATGGCACTAGTTACTAAAAGTTAAGTACTAGCTGGGCTGATGCCTACTAAATAGAGACTTTATTTTGGCAGCAAACTGGAC
>NW_009639590.1:0-229 GCF_000690535.1 Cariama cristata | reverse complement strand
CAACAAAAGCTGTGACCTTATTGTATTCAGTGACAGTATTAATAAACTCAGTATCATTTTCAATTCCATTTTTAGCAACCTGGCAAAGTTTGGGTTTTTTACTTTACTTGATTAATGATGATTTCCTGTACAATTATAAAGATATAAAACCTCCCATATATTCCTTGTATACAGTCTAAATGAACAAAAAATTCAGTAGTATTCCAGCTGTTTATAGTCAGCAATACTT
>NW_009639589.1:0-229 GCF_000690535.1 Cariama cristata | reverse complement strand
ACATTCCAAAATAGTGTAATTTAATTCATGGGGTTTTTTTTTAATTTTAATTCAAAGCTCATTTATTCTGCCACACTTTAATATGGACACTCTCAGAAGAAACTTGACTGAATATAACAAGTTAGAATTGCAGTCAGATTAACAAATACATTCCTTTGCACTTGTAAAAAGCGAATATTTAAGAATCAATACACAGAAAAAAAAACCACCTTAACATCTAGAGTAAGTT
>NW_009639588.1:0-229 GCF_000690535.1 Cariama cristata | reverse complement strand
GCACCCTCAGCAAGTCTGCGGAGGACACCATGCCGAGTGGCGTAGCAAACCTCTCATCAAGTTCAGCAAGGCCCAGGGCAAGGGCCTGCACCTTGGTCAGGGCCATCTCCACTATCAATACAGGCTGGGGGCTGAACAGATCGAGAGCAGCCCTCAGAGATGGACTCGGGCATCCTGCTGGACCAAAAATGGCACTGAGTCGGCCATGTGCGCTTGCAGCCCAGAAAGC
>NW_009639587.1:0-228 GCF_000690535.1 Cariama cristata | reverse complement strand
CCCAACCGTTCTATGGTTGTACGATTCTATGAAAAGACAGGACATTGAGACGGTATGAAGAGAAGTTGGAGCAGGACAAGGGGAAGAGCTTTTTGGCCCTGAGTCAAGTCCATGCAGCTTGCCGGGTTTTTCTGTTTGCGGGCTTGCATGATTTGATGGGCTAAAGGGTTGAGCAAGGTGATGTGATTTTGGAGCTGAGGCTGTTTGCAGCAGCGTGTTGAAGTAGAG
>NW_009639586.1:0-229 GCF_000690535.1 Cariama cristata | reverse complement strand
GCCTCAGGCATCTTCAAGAATTCATTTCTGTTCAAGAAACACGTGCTACATGCTTTCTATTTACATTCCCAAAAAGCTGCAAGACGACTCTCACCTGAGTTCTGGTCAATCCACTGCAATGAATCCATGTGCGCATTCAAAATTTTACAGATCTGCTGAAGCTGAGCAGAAAGAGAAGGTGCAAGTCATTTCTTACACTACATAAAAACTAAGAGCAGTAAAAGACAGC
>NW_009639585.1:0-229 GCF_000690535.1 Cariama cristata | reverse complement strand
AGCTCCCTACGGGGTCAGCACCCTGGGGACCGGGATGGGCTGGCACTGCCCAGGGGGGACCCTGTGCTGGGCACATCCCAGGCACCAGCTCAGAAATCCCCCTCCCTGGTCCCCATCCTGGGCTCATGCCCACGGGAAGCATCGGGATCCTGGGAGCGGGACGTGGGCGACTCTCGTTACAGAGCCGTGGTTTAATCCCAACTCCCCGGGCACTAATTTCCCCCCTTCT
>NW_009639584.1:0-228 GCF_000690535.1 Cariama cristata | reverse complement strand
ACAGCATGAATGATGTTCTTGCAGGGCAGTTTCCCAGCGCCCGTGATAACCGCGCAGCCAGGATGCAATCTCCCGTTCTTCCTCACCAGCTCATCACACTCCTGCTGCAGCTCTGGACCGGCCGCTTTTAACAGTGCCTCAGCAAGGCCACCGATGTGTTTTAAGTCCTCGTTAGATGCATTTACCACAACATCAACAGGGTAATTACACAAGTTACCATTACAAACT
>NW_009639583.1:0-229 GCF_000690535.1 Cariama cristata | reverse complement strand
GGGGACAGCCGGCCTTACCGTGGGCTGCAGCAGGGGCTGGCAGGGAATCTCTGCTCCGACGCCTGGAGCACCTTCTGCCTTCCTTCTGGATTGACCTTGGTGTCTGCAAAGTTGTTTTCTCTTGCATATTCCCACTCCTCTCTCCAGCTGCAGTTTCCCTTGTGCAGTCTTTTTTTCCCCCTTTCTTAACTGTTATCCCCGAGGCACTACCACCATCACTGATGGGCTG
>NW_009639582.1:0-228 GCF_000690535.1 Cariama cristata | reverse complement strand
CGTAATTGGAGCCCAAGAATTAAAACTGCGTCCTGCAACGTTAGTAAAGTTACAAACACAAAGAACTGAGTCATTATTTGTCTCTTTCAGTACAAAGTTATCGACGAATTTCAGACTGTGAAGGATTCTCACACAAAGGCATTCTTTCCCGATACACACAAGTCCCGCTCCAGGGCCCTCTCCGGATCTATTGCACAGCGACAATCATTTTGCTCAGTGTCAAGACAA
>NW_009639581.1:0-228 GCF_000690535.1 Cariama cristata | reverse complement strand
CCCCTCATACCTGATGTAGATGTACATGGGTTCAAAAGCTTCTCCGCCTGATGCTGGTTCTATGCAACCTGAGCCTTTCCCACGAAGAACAACTTTGGCACCCGTTTCAATCTGAATGTGCTGCAAGTAGGAGCAACCAGGCCCTTCCACCTTCTCCTTCACATTAAACGTAGGTACAGCATGTTCCAGACCAACAAATAACTTGTCCTGAACATAAAGCATCTGTAA
>NW_009639580.1:0-228 GCF_000690535.1 Cariama cristata | reverse complement strand
TTAATCTAGTTGGAACTTTGTCAGTGAAGTGGTCATAGTGTTTAAATTAAGTGAGAAACAAATCAGGGTGTTGTCTATTCAAATCATGAAAATAATCTTTATGGCATGTAGTATGACATCTCATGATAGTATTTCAAGACCTTGTTTTAGGACTGAGTGAGCAGATAGCTGAGGAAAAAGATTTTGAAAAGACAACACAAGCAGACAAGACTCCTAATTCATGCAGAA
>NW_009639579.1:0-228 GCF_000690535.1 Cariama cristata | reverse complement strand
ACTTTGGGACAGATACGTTACAGTCTACCACATGACAACAAAAATTAACAGGAGCTTTAACAAGAAAGAGGCAATCCGGATGCCTCTGTAAACTCATAGTCATTAAAAAAGCTGACATGCTGAAACCCCTCACAAAGAATACCACGCTTTACGGATACTTACGTAACGCATGTTTTGCCCGTAGCTTTAACTCCTCCGCCAGGGATTCTTCTAACAATCACCGAGGAG
>NW_009639578.1:0-228 GCF_000690535.1 Cariama cristata | reverse complement strand
CCCCAGCAGGCCGGTCACGGCAACCTTCTCAGGAGCTGTGATGCCTTTGCCTGCAGACACGTCAGGACAGAACGGCATCAGCCTCCAGGGAGAATCCCACCAGGTTCTGCTTTCCTCCCCCATCAGGCTGTGTCCCCCCTGGCACACAGCCCCCTGAGCTCTTGTGCCCTCAGCCTGCCACGGCCGCCTCCCCACAGCTGACAGCACAGGGACACCATACCACACCAG
>NW_009639577.1:0-228 GCF_000690535.1 Cariama cristata | reverse complement strand
CCTCTATGAAAGACATTGGATTGATTGCACACAGCTGCCTTTGAATAAGAGCGACCAACAGGTTGGAGGGTTATGGGTGAAAATTAGAGGCCACACCAACAAGGGAAACCTTGTGGTTGGCATTTCCTAGAGGTCACTCAATGAAGGGGAGGATGTCAGCGAAGCGTTCTTACTTCAACTACAGCAAGCATCACGCTCGCAGTCTCTCATCCTGCTGGGGCACTTGAA
>NW_009639576.1:0-228 GCF_000690535.1 Cariama cristata | reverse complement strand
TCTTTCTGTCTCTCTCTCTCTCTTTTTCTCTCCCTCCCCCTTTGCTGCTCTATTTCTCCTTTTCCCCTCTCATTTCACACCCATTCAATACCCATCTCTCTGTCTCGCTGGTTTTCTCTCCTTTCCCCTTTCTCTCCCTCCTCCCACAGAAAGCGGCGTTTGCCAGGAAGATTGGGATTTTCGCAAACACGACGATACAATGAGCGGCCGCTCCTCGCAGCCCCCCGG
>NW_009639575.1:0-228 GCF_000690535.1 Cariama cristata | reverse complement strand
AGGAAGAGGCCCGGCTCTGCCCCGCACTGCCCACGTCAGCAGAGCACTCAAAGGCCCCTCATCCTTAAGGACGTGCCACGTGCTTCTCTCTCCTCCCTCTCTCTCAGTTCGCTCCAGCGGTCACTAGCTGTGGCTTCTGCGGGCAGCCAGCCTGTGCCAACGGTTTCAGTTGTCTTCCTCCTGACGCCCTTTGCTCTGGGGTGAACATTTGCCAGGCTCTCTGAGTAC
>NW_009639574.1:0-228 GCF_000690535.1 Cariama cristata | reverse complement strand
CCCATCTACTGCAATACTTGAAATGACGTCGCTTATGTGATGCCCTGTTGCCACCAGTTCTACCTGGGCTGCATTGTGCAGTAAGCAGAGGTGGAACCTGAGTGTCCACCCTGCAAAGGACCGATCGACGTCATCACATTCTCTGCGCATACAGAAGATGACTACCTAGAGGGCTTCCTCACACCCCCAAAGAGTCACTAGATGCCAGCAGCCAGGCAGGAAGAGCTC
>NW_009639573.1:0-228 GCF_000690535.1 Cariama cristata | reverse complement strand
CTCCCTGCAGGACTCTCCTCCGACCAGGCACTGCTACTGCTGCCGGCAGTTAGGATTTTGAATTTTAATTTTGCCCAAACTATAGATTTGTTTATTTCCAGGTTGCTGCCAGCCCGGTATTCCCTTTTTCCACGGGAAAGCCAAACCCTGGGGTATGATGACTGCTGGTGATGCTGATGGGGAGGACGGGAGAAGGGTTCCCAGCAGACTGGGGCACCACACGCTCCG
>NW_009639572.1:0-228 GCF_000690535.1 Cariama cristata | reverse complement strand
AACTCCTCTTTCAGACTGAAGCCAGTGACTTCAGGACCCAAAGGGCAGTGGAAGGGTGTGCATAACAGGAGAGAAAGGGTAGGTACAAGGGAGTGTGCCTATTGCAATTTTAACTGCATCATTATTGAGTTGTTTTCTAGAGTTGTACTCTATTTTCCTTTCCTCTAACATTTAGGTCTGGACTAATAATTATTCTTTAATTATACTGCTAGAAATTCAGTTACACAA
>NW_009639571.1:0-228 GCF_000690535.1 Cariama cristata | reverse complement strand
AAGTTCTTACGCATCCTGAGTTTGGGGAATCCAGTGCTGCTGCTCAGCTGTCAATGTTCCTGTCACAGATGTTACTTGAACTTTTTCCTTTTTTCTAAATTGTAATCTCACCGTTTAGATAGCAAACAGACAATAAAATGCACACAAGAAAGTGTAGCTTTATTCTTGTGGAAGGGAAAAGATGAAATGCGAAAGTGCAAGGAAGATTTTAACATGGAGGCCAGAAGA
>NW_009639570.1:0-228 GCF_000690535.1 Cariama cristata | reverse complement strand
CCCTCTGTGCATGGCTACCATTGCTTTCACCACTCTCATTGCAAGTTGCATAAAAGAGGAGGTGGATGCCGTTCCAGATGATGCGAACAAGGTGAACGGATCTGTGTTGTGACCTCTTGTTACGACTGTGTGCACTGGAAAGGCACATGGAGTCACTGTGCCTCGGTTTGTCCATCTGCACAGTGGAGCTGGTAGGACGAATCTACTGAGTATCTCCTGAGCTGTGTA
>NW_009639569.1:0-228 GCF_000690535.1 Cariama cristata | reverse complement strand
TGATGAAGCAATGTGCCAGCTGCTACTTAGGATAAACCGAACTCCCAACAAGGATCACAGCTTCTTTTATTAAGTTATCTGTAAATTTCAGAATGAGATCTTAATCTATAATGAACTGCTGAGTCAGATGTTCCTTAACCTAAATAAAAAGAAAAAAAGTTGTGGTAAATAAAGGCCAGTGCAAAAATGCTATTAGCCTTGTTAGGCCTAAGGTAATCTGTTATAGAA
>NW_009639568.1:0-228 GCF_000690535.1 Cariama cristata | reverse complement strand
CTCTGCTGCCTGTGTCAGTTTATTCGGCAAAGTCGTCCTCTCTTGTGGCAGTCTCTGCAGGCTCCCAAGCAATGCTGCCAGCAGGCTTGCGGAAGGAGAACGTTGGCCTCTCGAACCCTGTAATTCCTCAAGAAGCCCTGTGGAGTCATCTCCCTCCTCACTACACGAAGGCTGTGCTGGAGCCCGGGACAGCACCTTGTTCCTCCCCCTCTCCTCACACCACCGTGC
>NW_009639567.1:0-228 GCF_000690535.1 Cariama cristata | reverse complement strand
TGCTCTTATCCCTTCTTCTCTATATCCCTTCTCTCCCATAGACGTCTCGCTCTACGTGCCTCTAGTATAAAGTATACCTTTCCATTTGTATGTCTGAAATGGAGAACAGGATGGTGATTTTTCAGGTCTACCTGGATGCTTGATAAGCTGGCTCAGCTCTTCTTGGTGTCCTGGTACCAAGGCCATGATTTTATGATGCCTGTGTACCTGGTACTGACCGGTGTAGGA
>NW_009639566.1:0-228 GCF_000690535.1 Cariama cristata | reverse complement strand
AGAAGGGACTATTTATAGACCGGGCTGTGCAAGCAGCAAAGGTGTGGGTAAGGGAAAAATCTATTTGCTCATCAGAATTTCTCACCTTGGAGATATGAGCGGTTTAGATGATTATACATGCAGATGTGTATGCATACACACAGGTTATTTTATTTTGGCTTAAGCATTTGCTGTTGTTGTACGTTTTACCTGCATATCCTTCTCAGGCTTGTGTATTTGATGAAATTA
>NW_009639565.1:0-228 GCF_000690535.1 Cariama cristata | reverse complement strand
AGAGTTGCAGTCAATGGCTCCATGTCCAAATGGAGATCAATAGCAAGTGGTGTTCCTCAGGGCTGTGTATTGGGACCGCTACTGTTCAACACCTTTGTAAATGACATGGACAGTGGCATTGGGTGCACCGTCAGCAACTTTGCAGACAACACCAAGCTGAGTGGCAGAATTGATATGCTAGAGGGAAGGGATGCCACCCAAAGGGACCTTGACAGGCTTGAAGAGGGG
>NW_009639564.1:0-228 GCF_000690535.1 Cariama cristata | reverse complement strand
GCGCCCTGGGGAGAGCGGCAATGGGGACCCCTGAGTGCCCCCCGACCCCCCCGGCGTGTGGGGGACACGGCAACACCCGCCCCCCCAGCCCAGGACACGCTAGGGACACGCTAGGGACACGCTAGGGGTATGCCAGGACATGCCAAGGAGAAGCCAGGACATGTCAGGGACTGCTAAGGACACGCTAGGGACATGCTAGGGACACACCAGGACATGTCAGGACACACT
>NW_009639563.1:0-228 GCF_000690535.1 Cariama cristata | reverse complement strand
ACATGTGAAGATGTAGAGTAGGCTGTGTCTTGATGTTTCGACTAGTCTTTTTTCCACTATCTAGTTCACTGAGAAGTCACCAATCTCAAGGCTGATGACTAAAACACATCTCCAAAATCCATCAGTAGGTGTGAGTTCTGAACATTGTAACTGACTCTCCATTTGTTGAAGACCATAGGACGTCACCGGGGTTGGTTAAATAATTTTGTATGAGAGAAAGGGCTGTGG
>NW_009639562.1:0-228 GCF_000690535.1 Cariama cristata | reverse complement strand
TCGGACCCCCGACCTCACCTGGCTGCATCCATGTGCCAGCACAATCCGGCCCCGGCGGAGGCATCGCCCTCCGCAAGGATGGAGCCGAGGCCGGGGAGGGAGGGGGTGGCAGAGTCCCGAGCCCCTGGATGTCCCCAAAGCTGGGGAAGGGCCGTGTCCCTTCCCGACGGTGCTGGGCTCGAGGGGCCACCGCCGGCCCTCACTGCTCCTCCTTCGCCTCCTCTTCCT
>NW_009639561.1:0-228 GCF_000690535.1 Cariama cristata | reverse complement strand
GTGACCTTGTCCCACCTCCGCGCCAGATACCGCGTTCTCCTTCGGAGCCTTTCGGCACTCGTGGACATTACCCATCCGCCCTTTCAAGGTCTCCCAAAGCCAAATCCGGCGCTCCCACCGCCTCGGAGCGCTTCCCAGCCCTCCTGGAGAGCTTTCAGCAGCTCCCGTCACACCAGGGGAGCCCCCGGAGGCTCCCCTCTCCCCAGAGCTCCCTTCACCGCAAGCCCC
>NW_009639560.1:0-228 GCF_000690535.1 Cariama cristata | reverse complement strand
AGGGCCCTGCCAGCCCCCACCAGTCTGGGCTTCTGTCCCCTCCCCGAGGGGCAGTGGACACAGGTCTGTTTCCACAAGCAAGATGGCTTTAGGGCACAGGCCTTTCCCCAGTGCAGAGAGATTTCAGGGGTCAGTGAAACCCTCTGCTCCTCCCAGCGCTGGCCTTTCTGAAGAGAACAAAGAGCCAGCACCTAGAGGGACTTGGGAGGGGCCACTTCTGGTCAGGCA
>NW_009639559.1:0-228 GCF_000690535.1 Cariama cristata | reverse complement strand
AGCAGAGTCCTGCCAGCAAACCCCTGCTCTACAGGGGGGTCACAGACGCCCACCCAGCCCCCACGACCTGGCAGGCAGCAAAGACCCCCAGCACAGGTGCCGCTCGGCCGCAGGGATGCACCCCACGTGCACCCAGGCTGATGCACGGGTGGTGACGACTCTCACATGCACTCCAGGACCACACAGGCGCAACCCCCGGTACCCCGCATGCCTCCGGCCACCTGCACA
>NW_009639558.1:0-228 GCF_000690535.1 Cariama cristata | reverse complement strand
ACTTCTGTAGCTCCAAGTGCAGGTGTTTTATAGAGAGATCTATCAGAGTGGAGGTGGGCTCCATGTGGGTGTTACACTCTTGATTGCTGGGGCACACTATAGACCTGGCACAGGCTTTGATGGTTTCCCTGCTAGTTCACCTCTGCTGTCAGCATCATTTATTTTGATCAGTGCTGTAGGAATTGCCTTTGCCGTTTCAGTGCCAGGCTCTCTGCTAATGGAGAGGAA
>NW_009639557.1:0-228 GCF_000690535.1 Cariama cristata | reverse complement strand
TGATTCAGGCGTGGCATCGCTGTAGTCATGCAGTTCAAGGCAAGCCCGGGTCCCAGCAGGAAAAGAAGCCAGAGTTTGGGAAATCTCAGCAAAGACCAGCACGGACACATTCCTGTCCAAACTGGAGGGCGTGGGGTGCAGGCAGGGCTGGAGGGGGCAGGCGGCCGGCCCCGAGCTCAGTGCTGCTGCACCGACACTGCCTGTCCCACCCCAGCTCAAGGCAGCTCC
>NW_009639556.1:0-228 GCF_000690535.1 Cariama cristata | reverse complement strand
TGCTTGCTTTCATAGTTCTTTTACATTTGCACAAATGGATTTCTACATGTACCATTATCCACATTTTCACAACTAAAAGTTCCTTTTCCAAACTCTGCTAAATCAAACAAACAAGACTCTAAGACAAAACTCTCATAATACCCAATAGGGATGGAACTGACTGAACTTTGCATTATTGTAGACTTGGCCATTATTTCAAGGACAATCCCTTCTTTCCTTAGAGTTTTA
>NW_009639555.1:0-227 GCF_000690535.1 Cariama cristata | reverse complement strand
CCCTTCTCATTCAGCCACTCTTCCACATATAGGGACACTGTCCAAGCATGCTAGATACCACCTGGAATTGAACCTGGCGAGGGGTGTCCAAGGCAATGAGAAGGGCTTCTCTAAGTGCATACATAACAAAAGGAAGATTAGGAAAAATGCAGGCCTGCTGCTGAATAGGGCAGGGAAGATGGTGACAAAGGATATGGGAAAGGGTGAGGTACTGAATGCCTTCTTCA
>NW_009639554.1:0-228 GCF_000690535.1 Cariama cristata | reverse complement strand
TGGGGGAGGCTCAGGGGGAGCTTTGGCGAGCTAGAGAGGTGCCCAGCATCTGCCCCTGGGGGGGTGGGTTCCGCCTCCCTCTCCTCTTCCCTTCTGTCAACTCTCGGGTAACTCCCTGAGGCTCCCCCAACCGGGCTTGACTCCAGCAGACCGGGGCCCTGCTGCAACGAGCAGTTTGAAGCTTCCCATCTCGCCACCGTCCAGCAGCCGGCGGGCAGGAAACACCCC
>NW_009639553.1:0-227 GCF_000690535.1 Cariama cristata | reverse complement strand
CCCTCTTTCAGTTTAAAGCCGTTGTCAGTCATTCTGCCACTACAGCCCTCGGTAAAAAGTCTCGCTCCATCTTTCTTGGCCCATGACCGCTATGTTTTCATCTGCAAACACCTTGGAGAGTGCCCAGAGATCTCCCAAGATGGGGTTTGGAGGCCTCAAGCACATGACCACTGGGCCCTGGGCTCAGTGGTGTGGGGACTGAGGACAGCACAGGATTAGCTTGAACG
>NW_009639552.1:0-227 GCF_000690535.1 Cariama cristata | reverse complement strand
TCTTCATGCTGCTGATGGAGCACGGCGTGCTGGTGGTCAGCGCCAGCGTCGTCCGCCACATGGACAACGTCATCGACATGCTCATCTGCAGCTCCGTCCTGTCCTCCCTCTCATTCCTGGGGGTCATCGCCGTGGACCGCTACATCACTATCTTCTACGCCCTGCGCTACCACAGCATCATGACGCTGCAACGGGCCGTGGTGACCATGGCCAGCGTCTGGCTGGCC
>NW_009639551.1:0-227 GCF_000690535.1 Cariama cristata | reverse complement strand
CCTGCCTCAGTTTCCCCTTCCAGGGGGACTCAAGGAGCAGGGTTGGGGTGGGGTGGGGGGTCCTCACCAAGGTCACCCCCTCTTCTCGCCCTCCTCCAAGGAAGGGACAGGAGATGGGGGCGGTACCCAGGAGGTGGCAGTGTCACCCGTGGGAGGTGGCCACCCAAAAATCCACCCCAAATCCACGGGGGGGGACCCCAGACGCCCCCAACCCGGGTTCCCGGGGA
>NW_009639550.1:0-227 GCF_000690535.1 Cariama cristata | reverse complement strand
CACCTGCTACAGAGCTTCCATGCTTTTACCGCAAAAGAATTCTGACAACAGCCCAAAAACTCTCCTTAAAGCAAGCTCGGAGGAGCCAATCTGTGTGCAGAGCGGTGCTATTTCCAGCACAGGGCCAAAGAGATACTTGAGTGCGCGAGTTTTGGGGACTCCCTTTGGAGGCGTCTTTCAGAATTGCTTTGTTTCCACTTTATCTTCTATCACCGACTCTGTTTCAG
>NW_009639549.1:0-227 GCF_000690535.1 Cariama cristata | reverse complement strand
GCGCACGGCTCAGCCTGAGCTGAGGAGTGGAGGAGCCCGGGTGCTCCGACCCCCGGGATGGGGCTGCGGAGGGGCAGGAGTTTTTGCCACAGTTTCTCCCAACCCAACTCATCTCCTTTGAATTTCCACATGCGAATCCAACCAGGGATAAAAAGAGGTGCCTGTACCTCTCCCATGGAGACCCTGGAGCTCCGCAGAGCATCCTTGTCCCCTAAGGGACATCTCTG
>NW_009639548.1:0-227 GCF_000690535.1 Cariama cristata | reverse complement strand
TGAATTTTACATTCTGAAGAATGCAGACCTAGCTGCTACACCTACACAGCTATGTTCCCAAAAATCAACAGCAGTGCATTCACTAAGGTCGCAGGTGCTGAATTAGGTCTGATAGTAAAATGCTCAGTTCCCTTCTAGGCCTGCATGAACTGTAGTCCCTTGAGATTATGCAGTAAGTCTCAACAGTTCTGACCTGTGTTTGTTTGCCTGTTTTTATCAGGCTATTA
>NW_009639547.1:0-227 GCF_000690535.1 Cariama cristata | reverse complement strand
ACAAAGGGCTACAATTGCTCCTGAGCCATTGCAGGTGGATTCCCCCTACCAGAAACAAACAGGATCTGTCTAGGTCTGAATTGTTGTTATTAATAATGTGGAGAAGTCTCATTGTACACCATAAGGGCTCATTTGATCATGATAAAAACAGTGATGAAAGGAAGCACAGAGGCTTCTGATCTCAGTGTGAATACTGCACTTTAAATCACTAGAACAAATTAAATTCT
>NW_009639546.1:0-227 GCF_000690535.1 Cariama cristata | reverse complement strand
TTTCTGCTCATCCGATATAATTTGAAGACGCTTAAAAGGTTCTGAAGACCATGAGCAATATGGAGCTCAGTTAAAAGTCCCCGTCATCAAATGATGAGCTCAAAGATACTATCATCATTCTTCAGCACATGGGCTATTTGGAAGATACTTTACACTACCACACCAATCCAAGTTTACATCTATGCCCAGTAATGACTGTTCACAGGAATCATCATGCAACAGGAAAG
>NW_009639545.1:0-227 GCF_000690535.1 Cariama cristata | reverse complement strand
AGTGTGGGTCCAATCCAGCCCCATGCCCTGGGGCTGAGCCAACCATGGGCCCAATCCAGCCCCAAAATACAGAGCTGAGCTCAGCGTTAGGACCGACCCAGCCCCACACCGTGGGCCTCTGCCCCGCAGTTTACCCCACGGGGGTCTCCTCCCCACAGTGGAAGCGCAGGAAATCGCAGACGCTCAGCACCCCCAGCGCACTCAGGACCTGGCCCAGGGTGCGGCCG
>NW_009639544.1:0-227 GCF_000690535.1 Cariama cristata | reverse complement strand
CCCGGTGCCCGGCCACCGCATCCTGGCCTGCACAGCCGCCGCAGCCGCGTTTCCGTGGAGATGGCATCTCCCGAGCCCGCACAGCCTGAGCGGGAGGGTTTCCATGGAGATGCCGTATCCAGCACGGCACAACCTGAGCAAGAGATTTCCACCGAGATGCTGTAGCCGGGACCCTCGCACCCACAGCAGGGCCATTCCCGTGGAGATGGGTGGCCAGGGCCGCGACG
>NW_009639543.1:0-227 GCF_000690535.1 Cariama cristata | reverse complement strand
TCTCCTGTCACTCCATCCTTGCTCCCTCCTCATCCTCGCATCCTGTCCATGTCTTCTTCCTCATCTTCAGCCTCTGGTCCCCTCATCCCCTCCTTACCCCCTCCCTGTCCCTGTCCTTGTCCCTTTGCTCCATCCTCATCCCCTTGCTCTATCTTCACCCTCTCACTCCTCTCCATCTTGTCGCTGTCCTCTGGCCCCATCCTTGTCCCCGGTGTCCTATGTCACCT
>NW_009639542.1:0-227 GCF_000690535.1 Cariama cristata | reverse complement strand
GCCAACTTCGGACCGACTCTCACAAGCAGTCTATACGTGGTCCTGGGACCCCATCCTCTATCTCCTTCAGAATGTGGGGTGCTTACTTTCCTATCTGCACTGTTTTCTGCCTTTTTGCTTCCACAAGGAGGTTTTTCCCATCCTTCAGGTCTTCTGGAAAAAAAAAAAAGGGGGAGGGGCCAAGAAAGGAGAGGATAAAGTTCTTTCATAGAATCATAGAATCATAG
>NW_009639541.1:0-227 GCF_000690535.1 Cariama cristata | reverse complement strand
ATCCTCAGCTCCTGCCCTCAGGAGAGCTTTGTGGGCACCTCAGCCCCGCTGGGGCTGGGCCGCCCCAGGGGCCTGCAGGGCTCCCTTGTCTACGGGGGCTTCTTGTCCTCCTCCTCCTCCAGCCAGCTCTGGAGCCAGCGCTATGGGGGCTGTGGGCCATGCTAAGCGTGGCAGAAGGTCTGGACGGCAGGAGAAACAGCGAGGGAACTGAGGACAAGACCTGGATG
>NW_009639540.1:0-227 GCF_000690535.1 Cariama cristata | reverse complement strand
TGTTGGGATTGAGGACTCAGCTGTGGGCTGCCGAGTTCCCAAGAGATAGGGAGAAGCCGGAGAGGCTTTAGTGGAGAGCTCTCCAGCTGTGTAGGAGGGTGGAGGTCCTGCCATGCCTGGCCTGCCAGGTGATACCATGTCTCCCTCCATGTGGCCAGGAGGAGATGAAGGGAACCATCTCCAAAGAGCCTATAGTTTGAGGAAGGGCATTTTCTAAGTAGATGGTG
>NW_009639539.1:0-227 GCF_000690535.1 Cariama cristata | reverse complement strand
AGGGGAGTGTATTTCCTGGCAGTGACCTTCAACAGCTCCATGCAGGTGAACGGGGATTCATTTGCTGCTTCTTTAACCACATATAATTTAGACCAATTGATTACTTTTGGCATAGCATGCCTTATGCCAAATAATATCCACTTCTGATATCTTGTTACAAGTCCCCGGGGTCCTGCCTGATTGGGATCCCACCCTGGATCTGTTGCAAATACTCTGATAAAATAATC
>NW_009639538.1:0-227 GCF_000690535.1 Cariama cristata | reverse complement strand
ACCATCCCAATGCGCAGGAAGTAATGCAAAAATGCCAAGAGGCCTTTATGGATAAGCAAGGAGCTCCTGGCAAAACTCAATCATAAAAAGGAAATACAGAGAAGGGGGGAGCAGAGACAAGTAACCTGGAAATAACATAGGGACACTCTCCAGGCATGCAGAGATACGGTTAGGAAAGCCAAAGGCCCCCTGGAGTTGAATCTGGCAAGGGATGTCAAAGGCAACAA
>NW_009639537.1:0-227 GCF_000690535.1 Cariama cristata | reverse complement strand
CGTGCCAGGCACAGGCGGTTCCAGGCAGCTCCAATGGACCCATGGCAGGACACAGCTGAGCTCATCAGCCAAGATGGTGGCACATCTCAGATAACATATTTAAGAAAGGGCAAAACACTGCCTGAGGGGGAGATTAGCGAGGGAAAAACATGAAAGAATCATCCCTGTAGGCAGCAAGGACAGAGAAGAAGGAGGGGCAGGAGGTTCTCCAGGCACCAGAGCAGAGA
>NW_009639536.1:0-227 GCF_000690535.1 Cariama cristata | reverse complement strand
TGGGGACCTGTTTGAAAGAGACCCATCTAGTTAAATAGATCTTTTCCTTATCACATTGGAACGTGCCTGGGCAGAGCCATTGGCTTAGGCAGACATTTAATGTTGCTAATTGTTTGTCTTTCAGTAGTGCTGGAGGTCCCTGCCATGGACTAGGGTCTACTATGCAACAGGTCGATGGAAAACACCCAGCAATTGAACTTGTGAACTCTTTCTGTTAGACACCAGCT
>NW_009639535.1:0-227 GCF_000690535.1 Cariama cristata | reverse complement strand
GGCCTTCGCTGCTCAGCACTTCCAAACGCTGCTGGAGCGCAGAGAGGGTGAGTGGCCCGGCCCGGCAGCACCCATCCCCACACCTCCATCCCCTGCCCCACGCTGCATTGCCTGCCCATCCTGCGTGGCATCACACCTGCCGCGTGTGCCCATCGCCCAGGGCGTCAGGCCTTCCATAGGTGCCCATCGCCCAGGGCATCTGGCCTGCTCCACCTACCCATCACCCA
>NW_009639534.1:0-227 GCF_000690535.1 Cariama cristata | reverse complement strand
TCTTCCCTCTGCTCTTTCCCACTCTTTTTGTTCCTTGCACCTGTCTCTGCGCAGTGTTTTGTGTCCTTTCTGGCACATGTTTTGAGAGAGGGGCCCCAGACTTGTGATGATGGCTCAGTTGTGCGGTGGGTCCATGTGGAGCTACAACGAGCTGTGTCGCAGTCAAGGCAGCCCCTTACCTTTGCTTACTGAGGCAAGAAATAGGAGCAGTTAGCAGAGGATGGTTT
>NW_009639533.1:0-227 GCF_000690535.1 Cariama cristata | reverse complement strand
CCCGGCCTCCAGGGGCACGACCGCGGCGGAGGCGCGAGCGGCCTTCGGGTGGGTGATCCACGGTTGGCCACAGGTAAGCCTGCTCCTCGGTCGTGGGGCAAGGAAGGGCCCAAAAAAAGTCTGCTGTTGAAAATTCCGTACAGACATTTAACTTCGTACGCTGGCTTTCTCGGCCCTGGCTGCTCCTGACGCAGCCCGTGGTCGTGGAGCCGGCGTCCCGGCTCCTG
>NW_009639532.1:0-227 GCF_000690535.1 Cariama cristata | reverse complement strand
ATTCCAAAGCCCTGGTAAGGGAGGGGTTTGAAGGAAACACAGAGAGAGGATCAGGTGGGAACAAGACAAGCCTGGGAAAAAAAGTTTAGTGATGTGACCAGAAAGAAAGTAAACCAGGGGAAACAAACATTTTATACTCATTAGCTTCAGACTAAGAAGTAATTTTTATCAAAATCAGATAACGAAAAAATAGAAAAGCTGAAAAAATTTATGACTTAAAAAAACTT
>NW_009639531.1:0-227 GCF_000690535.1 Cariama cristata | reverse complement strand
CCCCCTGCCTGGAACCTCCAGACCCGCGGCTTTGGATGCGATGGAGCTAAGGGGGAGCAAATCTGCAGGAAGGGTGAGGAGATGTCCCCATGCTCATTCCTTGTCTATCTTTGGCTTTTCAAGGCCTATTTTTAAGAAAAAAAAAAAGTCTCTTGATGGAGGTAGGGACGAGCAGAGAACATGCAAGCATGGCAGGAATGTCTGAGCCAAACGGGTGACTGTGAAAG
>NW_009639530.1:0-227 GCF_000690535.1 Cariama cristata | reverse complement strand
AAAGCAAACTTTCTTTTTTACGAGCAAGACGTCGCTGCTGAAAGCGAGCATCTGATTGTTCCTCATACACAACAGATTCCAGTCTTCTTCTGACATTACTTCATTGTACAACATCTGGTGTTTTATAGCTACGCAGTTTAAAAATATATACTCTGCATGCAATTTGATAACTTTAAAAATATTACCTTAAATTCACCTATTTATTTATTCTTGTAAGCAGCAAAGTT
>NW_009639529.1:0-227 GCF_000690535.1 Cariama cristata | reverse complement strand
TTTTTTTATTTTCAAATTACTGACTTGTGTCAGACTTTCCAGCATAGGGAATAAAAGATACTCAGTGCTCTCACTTCTTGGTCATGTAGGACTGATTAGCGTGTTCTGATAAGAAATCTGTATCACCAACTTGTGCAATTCTTCTGAAATTCTGAGCCTACTACTTGGTCAAGATTTGTTATAAGAACAGAAGACAGTGGCTGAACTGTCATAAGAAACACTTTTTC
>NW_009639528.1:0-227 GCF_000690535.1 Cariama cristata | reverse complement strand
TGTAAACACAAAAAGATAGAGAAACACAATGGTAACAATAACACACAGGAACAACTGTGGGACATAAGTGATCCATACAGCCAATGGATCAAAATATAAAGCAGTTTATAAGATAGCATTGTGCAGTATGGTGGGCATGATAGTCTCATCGCAATTGCAATTTAACCATTATCAAGATTTTGGGTGGCATCACAGAAGATGAGGAAGATAATGAAAGGAAGACAGTG
>NW_009639527.1:0-227 GCF_000690535.1 Cariama cristata | reverse complement strand
TGGGGAGAGCTTCGCCCACCAGCCCTTCCCTTCCCTCGAGGAGCGGGGCAGGGCCCTGCGTTTCACAGCAATACCCATCTCTTGTCCTTTTTTTTTGTTTTTTTTTTGGCAAAAGGAGGGGTTTGGTATTTGTTACCCTGCGGTGTTTATTCAAACGAGCAGCCTGGCACCGGGATCTGACAAGGCTGACAGGGTAAAAGGAAAGGGAGAAGGAGAGAGGCCGGCCC
>NW_009639526.1:0-227 GCF_000690535.1 Cariama cristata | reverse complement strand
GCTTTTTTTATCCTGTTAATCCCAAGACAGCCTAGAAGAGAGAGTGCTGACCCACAGCATTCTACCTGTGGAGAATTCACACTTCTCCATCTTTGCCCCTCTTCCCATTTAAAAACAAATCCCATATGACCTGAAAGAAAACTGGGTGTAAGCACTTTCTCCCCACCTTGGAAACAGGTCTATATGTACACACTGCAAACTTATGCTAAGGGTTTTATTAAATTCAT
>NW_009639525.1:0-227 GCF_000690535.1 Cariama cristata | reverse complement strand
CAACTGTGCAGCAACCAACAGCTTCGTTGGGCAGCTGCTCCTGCAGCAAGGTGCAGATCCGGCCCACTTTGGACAGTGCTGCACCGGACCGCATCCACCGGTCAGCAAGAGAATCACGTTCCCAGTAATTTAACAGAGCTTTCACTAGATTTGGGTCGAAATACCACAGCACGGCATGTCACGGAAAGCAGTCAAAATAACGCGGCCTGGCGCTGCGGGCGGGGACT
>NW_009639524.1:0-227 GCF_000690535.1 Cariama cristata | reverse complement strand
GAGACGAGGGGCCCAGAAGTACCTTGGAGCACAGAGAGCAGCAGCTCCGTTGGCTGCCCCAGGAAGCTGCTGTGCCGTTGCACACCTCCTCCTGTGCCAGGCAGTGGCATGCCTGTGCTCCAGGCAGGAAGGTAGTTTTCTCAGAATTTGGGAAGTTTTAACACTGAATTGGATCAGGGAATTGCCTTTTTCTACTCGGGCGTTTCCAGCTGATGATGGCAGCGAAC
>NW_009639523.1:0-227 GCF_000690535.1 Cariama cristata | reverse complement strand
CCCGGGTCGAGCAGCTCTAGTTGCCCCAGAACCTGGTTTGTCCTACCTGCCCGTCCACCTGTTTCTTGTCCGTGTGGCTTCGACCTCTTCCCTCCTCTTCTGGTGTCCCTTTGTTGTCTTTGTCTTGTCCCTTCTCTTCCTGCTCCCAGTCATCCTGGATTCTGGAAGCTCTCTGGTGTTTTTCCCTTTGCTGCCCTTTCTCTTTGTCTATCTCTTACCTGTCCTGG
>NW_009639522.1:0-226 GCF_000690535.1 Cariama cristata | reverse complement strand
TTAAGTTCCTGCCAGAAGAGCATGAGGGAGGTGACTAGCATCTGTCATGACTGTTCTTCCCCCTTCCCCCTGGGAAACGGCATACGTTTTGTTTTTATTGAATTGGATTTCTAGGATGTGCATTCTGTTCAGTTTCTGTCCACTAAAACAAAATGAAAAGAATGTGCTTTTTCCTTGAAACACGTGATGGGAAGGGTGGTGGAGGCTCTTTGCTCTCATGGCCCTT
>NW_009639521.1:0-226 GCF_000690535.1 Cariama cristata | reverse complement strand
TGCTTGATTAATAAAACAGTTTAGCTTTCCACTCACTTGCCTATCTGTTCTGTAGACAAAATCTAGATACAATGTGCTGCACAATATGTAGGGCTTTCTTTTTAAGGAAAAGGGCTACAACTGGGAAGAAGGGGGAAAATGGTCTACTAGGTAGGGGTGGATGGTCCTGTGGTGTTGGCTGGTTCCTCCTTGATTATGTATGGGAATGCTGGAAGAAGAGCAGTGA
>NW_009639520.1:0-227 GCF_000690535.1 Cariama cristata | reverse complement strand
CCCATCCATCGCCCCGTGTCTCCCCAGGGCAACCTCGTGGCCGTGAAGCACCTCAACAGCAAGCGCATCGAGCTGACGCGCAAGGTCTTGTTCGAGCTGAAGCACGTAGGTGGACCCCGGCTCGGTGCCGTGCGGTGGGATGGGGGTGTCCAGCCCGGTGTCCCCTGGGTGGGGTGGGAAGTGACCCGAGCCGGGTCCCGCACCCTTGCTCCTCCTCTTTAGATGCG
>NW_009639519.1:0-226 GCF_000690535.1 Cariama cristata | reverse complement strand
CCCCCACATGTGTGATCCTGTGCTGACGCTGCCTGTGCTGTGTGCTGTTCACTCTGAAGCCTAATGATGGTGCAAGAAGCAGGGAATTCCTTATTTCATTACCACCAAAGGCCGACGCGGTGAGGAACAGGGCTGCCCTGGAGCCCATGCCCTGCTCGGCGCATGTCATTTGTGGTGCTCTCGGGGGGACTTCGCAGGACAGTTTGGGTCAGGGGACCGAAATCCC
>NW_009639518.1:0-226 GCF_000690535.1 Cariama cristata | reverse complement strand
CTATAGAAAATGGGTTTTCAACCATCTCTTCTTGCAAACAGAAGTAGTAACCTTTGAATGCTACTGAAGTCTAGCAACTGGCACACTAGCTTAAAACACCAGTTTGGGAAAATTTTATATTCTGCCTGCGAATACAACAGAACTCTGATATCAGTCTACTTCCAGTTAAAATAAATATTCACACAGTCCTTGCCTTTTGTGTGCAGCTCTTGAATTGTGGTGAAAG
>NW_009639517.1:0-226 GCF_000690535.1 Cariama cristata | reverse complement strand
AAACCATTGATCACCACCCTCTGAGTGTGACCTGTAAGCCAATTTCCTACCCATCTCGCAGACTACCCAGTTTGTTCAGGAGACAGTCGTGGGAACCAATGTCAAATGCTTTGCTGAAGTCCAGATAAACACTATCCACTGCTCTCCCCATGTGCTACGAACTGGATTAGAGAACTCAGGGGATCGTAGTGGTTTCATAATTCCCTTGGGCTAAATTAAGGTGAAA
>NW_009639516.1:0-226 GCF_000690535.1 Cariama cristata | reverse complement strand
AATTTTGATGCACAGTCGTATTCTCTAGACTGCACTTGGAATAATAAAGCTTCCATTAATATAACTTGATATATATGGTAGTTACAGATATATATATTAAAAGCATGACATAATACGCATGTATTTATATAAACTTGCGGCAAGGTGGAAAGCATTTATCTGCAGTTGTGTTAAATGTATACATATATGTGCATGTACATGTATGTGCATAAACACACATATATAT
>NW_009639515.1:0-226 GCF_000690535.1 Cariama cristata | reverse complement strand
TCACCAGTGCTGAGCAGAGGGGAAGGATGCTCTCCCTCGGCCTGCAAAGTCGGCCTGCAAAGAGGAGTAAGAAATGCCTTGAGAGGGTTTATTTCTAAAACAGAAGGTAGTGCTGGATATGAACAGTGAAACCAGGTGTCCAAATTTAGATGAAAAATACGGCAATGGGATTCTGCTCCACAGCAGGCCAGTCTTGTGAGATGAGCTCGCTGGGAAACCTTTGTCC
>NW_009639514.1:0-226 GCF_000690535.1 Cariama cristata | reverse complement strand
GAGCTCTGAGCTCCCTGCGGCCGGAGAGACGTTAAGCTGTGATGGCAGGACAAAAATGTATTAAAAGATGCTAATTTAATTAAGAGAACACGACAACGGCTAAATTAGCAAGCGAGGGAGAACACCCATCCGCAGTAAGGGCACAAGTACAAGAGCAGAGGGATGCAGGAAGGCCCCACGGCAGAGGCACGGCCTGACCGTGCCCCCTGCACGAGGACGGGGTTCG
>NW_009639513.1:0-226 GCF_000690535.1 Cariama cristata | reverse complement strand
GAAGTTTTAGCTATTGTAATTTTTGTACTTTTTCATCATTAAATATTTCCCTTTTCTGATTAGAAAAGCTTTGCAGTCCTGCAAAGCTTTTGTTGTATAAGAAGTTCTTACTTATGCAAGTAATCCCATTAAAATTCCTTGAGGTTGCTAGTGTGAATAGTCTGGGTCTAAATTAATAAAGGAGTCTAACTTCTATTCTTCTAGAGTAGAGGTGTATCAAACACTG
>NW_009639512.1:0-226 GCF_000690535.1 Cariama cristata | reverse complement strand
TTTTTAGTTATTTTTCCTAAATAGAGAGTGATTCACAGTGTTGGATAGCCATTAAAATATACTGATGTGCAGCTAAATATGGTCTTTAACCTAAATTTAATTCTCCTTTCTGCTAATCTATGCAATGTCCACAAGTATCTATTTAAGTAATTGGATAGCCTTATACAGATTTAGTTACGTTTTTATTTTGGAAAATAACAAATTACTTTATTTGCTGCATTTTTTT
>NW_009639511.1:0-226 GCF_000690535.1 Cariama cristata | reverse complement strand
AAAATTCATCAATTGTAAATGAACTGTAGGTAAGACCAAGATAAATTCCTTGATAAATAGTGGAATCATGCAATCATAATGCCTCTATTCAGAATACATAGCTTGAACCACATTCCAGATATCAAACCCAAATTGTATATTTCTGTAGTCATTTAATGAAAACATTATCAATTACTAAATTTTCCCTTTATAAGTGGTTTCCTTGGTTTTAAGGTAGGTTATGCAC
>NW_009639510.1:0-226 GCF_000690535.1 Cariama cristata | reverse complement strand
GCAGCGGGACTTCGGGATGCCTCTGGCAGATGGCTGGGGTGTTGGGGGCTCCCACTGGTGTGCAGCATCCTGGGGGCTCATCTGTCCCAGCAGTTAGGGAAAGCTGATCTTGGCTTTTCCTGGGGGCAGGGGAATCAGCCAGCGAGTCTGTCCCCCACCATTGCATGCACAGCAGTGCTCAGCAGCATGAGAGCAAAGGGCTCTTCCAACCCCAGGGTCTGTGCGT
>NW_009639509.1:0-226 GCF_000690535.1 Cariama cristata | reverse complement strand
GAGATTGTGCATACGGTAGCCCTTGGACCAGACAGGACAAGACCAGATATTAAAAATGTGCTTTATACCGCAGCCAGAAACCATGACCCTACCTGGGGTCTCTGGCAGAAAGCACCAGGAGAGGTCGACCCCTCGGGTTTTGGAGTTGAGGATAAAAAGGCTCCGAGGCTAACTACTCTCCAAATGAAAAGGAAGTCTTGGCAGCCTATGAAGGAGTTCAAGCTGC
>NW_009639508.1:0-226 GCF_000690535.1 Cariama cristata | reverse complement strand
CGGAGAAACAAGTTGGGATCACGGTGGGATCGTGGTGGCCTTGTGGTGTGGCCATGACGGGATGAGGTGGGACCGCGGTGGGATGAGGTGGGACCACGGAGGAACAGCCTGCGACCATGGTAGGGCCACGAGGACACCTCGGGTGGGACCACGGGTGGGACCTGACCCCCCCTCCCCACCACAGCTCAGCAGCTTCGAGGTGGCCGTGAGCTTCGCCGTCATCTCC
>NW_009639507.1:0-226 GCF_000690535.1 Cariama cristata | reverse complement strand
GAGTGAAGAAGAGATGTCAAGGCCATCTCAAAAAGACAGAAGGGAAAGGAAAGGGTGTAGGTGTGATCGAGAGCTTAGGGGAGGAGAGGTTGAATAGATGCACTTGCGGCCTTTGCCATCACACAAGGAAAAACAGGTCAGAAGTAGCTGTCATCTGGTTCATCCCACTTCATCTTCTGCTGTCGGCATCTCTGACCTACTGAAAACAATTGATAGGATAGGGACA
>NW_009639506.1:0-226 GCF_000690535.1 Cariama cristata | reverse complement strand
GGCAGATGAGGTGAGACAAGGCTGTGCTGAAGAACCCTGGGAGCAGGAGGGTTAGACCCGACGAGGCTGGTACTGGTAAGCACTGGGGGGTCAGGACTGACTGGGCCAGCAATGGGCAGTCGGACTGGGCCTGCACAATGTTCTCGAAACCCGCAATTTCCTTTTGGCCAAGGCGTGGCCACTGGGCCTCAACTCTTTGTATTTCGGGCCTTTCTTTGCTTGCTTT
>NW_009639505.1:0-226 GCF_000690535.1 Cariama cristata | reverse complement strand
GGTCTCCTGTATTCCAGTCATTCACCTGCCTGCTCAGAGCAGTCTGGTTCCTTAAGTACGGTTGTGGCAATGAGATGCTCCTGGAAGAACCTGGCCACACTTGGTAGTGTCGGAGGCATTCTCCACACCGTTTCCATCTTCTTGCCTGGTTGCAATTTCTCCTTCAAAGATGATAGGGATGGGCAAGAGAAACTATGAAGTTATTTCATCCTCTCTTTATCTCCGC
>NW_009639504.1:0-226 GCF_000690535.1 Cariama cristata | reverse complement strand
AAAAAAAGCAGCACTTACAAAGCAGTTGAGCATGGAGCAGGAGACGCAGCCTGGCAGACTCATGTTCATTTCCCGAGGCGGCAGCTGGGCCAGGCACCCACAAGCAGCATCTCCCTCCTCTGGCCCTCTGCTGCTGCCGGCAGTGGCTCCGAAACCGTTGCGTTGGGATTGCCACAGCCTTCCCGTTCCACCGCGAAGGGCAGGAGCATCCCTGCCGCTGGCAGCC
>NW_009639503.1:0-226 GCF_000690535.1 Cariama cristata | reverse complement strand
TGTTAAATAGTTAAACTACAGATGTGATCTCTTTTTCCCAGAAAGGAAGAGTGAAACTCCCTCTGTAACTATCTGTCTGCTTAATTGCAAAGCAAACACTCTCCCTAAGATGCTAAGAGCCATATACAAGAATCTTAAGTTCTTATTAAAAAAAATTAACTCCCAACACCACCATCACCTCCACCACAACAAATAATAGCTCAAAAAAAAAAAAAAAAAAAAAAAA
>NW_009639502.1:0-226 GCF_000690535.1 Cariama cristata | reverse complement strand
AACTGAGAAAGCTGTTCTGTGAGCACAATGCAGCAACCTGCTGTTCTGGGGTGAGACTCCGTCTTGCTGCAAATACTTCTGAAAGAGGGGAAAGTTTTAAGTAGGTTTTGGGAAGCTTTTTCACCTTCCTCCTTCTTCATTCCCACTCTGTCTCTCTGAATTCCTTGTACCAGGCTAAAGCAGCTCTTACTTCACAGAGTCATAAAAGCTCTGCATTCTCCTCTTC
>NW_009639501.1:0-225 GCF_000690535.1 Cariama cristata | reverse complement strand
GCAGTTTGTAGCCATGATAATCACTTCCTTGAAGTGTGGGATTTCTGGAGCAGGCCGTCAAGGAAAACACAACAAAAGGAAAGTCTCAAAGAAGCAGCCTGCGCCCTCTTCACAGCCTCAGTCCTTCCCAAGGCATCGCAGGAGCCCGCTGGCAAGTTGCGAGCGGCACCGAGATAGCTTTGCACCCTGACAGGCTCTCCCAGAAATAACTTGCTCACGCCTTTG
>NW_009639500.1:0-226 GCF_000690535.1 Cariama cristata | reverse complement strand
CGGAGCCACTGGGCAGCCCCAGCCTGCACCGTGCAGGATCCCGTCTGTGCTGCGCCGGGGCCCATATAGGGTGTGTAGGGGCCCATACATTGTGTGGGGGCCCATACCTTGTGTAGAAGCCCATGTATGTCTTGTAGGAGCCCGTATACGTTGCGTAGGAGCCCGTATGTGTTGTGTAGGCGCCCCTGTATGTTCTGTAGGAGCTGCTACATGTTGTGTAGGAGCC
>NW_009639499.1:0-226 GCF_000690535.1 Cariama cristata | reverse complement strand
GCTGCCCTTTGCCGTGCACGGCCGTGATCCACCCCCAGTCACCCGTGGGCTCTTTCCCCCAGCACACCGGGGTGCAGGGGTGCAGGATCCGACCCTGGGCTGCTCCTCGGGGTCCGGCAGCCGTCCCTGCATGGCCCCGGAGGGGATGACCCCCCTGCCCGGAGCAGCGCTCGGCTCTGCCCATCACCTTCGCATCAGGGCTGTGGTTTTCATTCTCATTCCAGGT
>NW_009639498.1:0-226 GCF_000690535.1 Cariama cristata | reverse complement strand
TATTCTCAGAAATGGATCAATTATTGGAAGTAAAGTTTAGTAATAGTGATAATCACTCTGCTGCCTGACATAAAAAACTCCACCAGCGTGAGCTGGAAGCAAAATGCTGGGCAGAAGTGGGCATTTCAACTTGCGATGGCTGCGATCGACGCTCCAGAGCAACACACACAAAAAAGCCCACCCCTCTTCTTCCCCCAAAAAACAAACCTCTTACTTTTTCGTTTAG
>NW_009639497.1:0-226 GCF_000690535.1 Cariama cristata | reverse complement strand
CATTAAAAGAAACAGCAAATACTGGTCCAGTCTTACTAATTAATTAATAAATTATCCATTCCATTTATCTAGTATGAAGAAGACATTACCCAAAGACATGTGCCCAAAGAACTCCTCTCTAATTTAGGGACTGTTCAAATAACCTGTGCAGTGGCTGATCCCTAAACTAGAGATCGTGAAGCAGAGCTTTACACCAGCATTCCTGGCCTAAGACCCTAAATCAGAA
>NW_009639496.1:0-226 GCF_000690535.1 Cariama cristata | reverse complement strand
TGCAACACTCCTCGAGGGACTGAGCCAACCCCAGAACACTTGTGAGCTAAGTGGGTTGGGTAAGGGCATGCCAACGGGTCTGGTCACCTGGGCTTGGTGCTGGTGGTGCCTTTGTCAAGCGTGGTGCAATGGGGTGGCACGGCCCAGCAGTGAGGTCTCTGCTGGAAGAGTGAGGACATGATGGGAAAATGCCCGTATGTGCTGGTGAAAGCCCTGTTTGCCCCCC
>NW_009639495.1:0-226 GCF_000690535.1 Cariama cristata | reverse complement strand
AAATGGACTACTTTGGCTGAATAATTGTGACAGCAGAAGTTGCTAATGAAGAGTGTGAAAGGCGTGAAGGTCTGAGACAGACACAGCTTGTTTAAGCCAGGCTAGAGACACGTATATCGTCTGTTCCACGGTAGACAGATATGTGCTCATCCAAAGACCCTTCAGCTTACAGGTAACCATCAAAGAACAGAAGGGAAAATGTCCTAATGTGAGTTATTATCAGGGA
>NW_009639494.1:0-226 GCF_000690535.1 Cariama cristata | reverse complement strand
GTTCCTCCAGAGCATCCAGACGACCCCGAGAGCAGGTTTATACCCCCGGCTCGGGTGCGTTTGATGTGCCTGTCCGCCTTAAACAGGCCGGGCGTGCGCTGCCGCACACTCTGCTTATTAAGAGCAACCTTTAAATGCATACAGCGAATTCCTGATCTTTCACCGTCTTAAGTACGGATGGAAATACATTTAAACCCGAAGCTTTGCATCCAGGGATGACAGGACG
>NW_009639493.1:0-226 GCF_000690535.1 Cariama cristata | reverse complement strand
TGAGTGTACCCTTGAAAATACCTCACGAAAACCCTGCACAGGCTCGGAGATAAACTGTTGGGCCTTAGACCTGATTAGCGACCCGCACGACTCCATCTGGACAGGTGACCTGGAGGGATTGCCAAAAACCTAAGCGTGACCAGTTTTTTTCCTACCCGTCCATTACCTTAGAGGCTCCGGTAACCTCTGGAACTCACAAAACGCCACCCACCTCTAGGCGACCTAG
>NW_009639492.1:0-225 GCF_000690535.1 Cariama cristata | reverse complement strand
CGAACCGGTGTCCCGAGTCAGACTCAAGCGGGGAGTGTCCTTGGGGATTCAGGGAGCACCTTCTGCTGTCATATGCCTCGTTTAGCCGCAGCTTGGACAGTAGGTAGTACGCTTTCACAGCTTTCTGTGTGTTGCAGTACTCGGGCCCTTTGGTGAAATGCTCCAGATCTTGAATATTCCAGTGAAGTTGCAGCTCTTTAAAGTGACAAGGAGTCTGCTCTGTTG
>NW_009639491.1:0-225 GCF_000690535.1 Cariama cristata | reverse complement strand
TCCAAGACACCTCTTCTGTTTGTCAAACTTTTCTGTCAGTTTGTGTCTTAACATAAGTTTGGTTTTTTGCCCCGCCCCCCCATCATCTATTGCAAAGCTAGAGCAGAACCTCAGTTCTTCAATGGTTAAAATTTCCAACCTAGGCTTATTTCCAGCTTTTATAGCTCAGTCATACCCAATTGTCCTTGTGCCAGTAATGTTGTTACAACTTAAGCAGGTTTTCTT
>NW_009639490.1:0-225 GCF_000690535.1 Cariama cristata | reverse complement strand
TTATATTGCTCTGTTTTCCTTGGGTACTGACCATTCCTATTCCTAAAGAGATCCTTGAGCCCGTTGTCTGCTTGCCACCAGCCACTTTTCCAAGCAGCTCAGCTTGCTTTTGCCTCTGCTGAGTCAAGCCTAAATAAAAGGGCTTATTCATGCTTTAACAGACAAGTCCAGAGGTAGGGCTTCTCTCAGATAACATTTGTGCTTGAGCTGGTCACCCTCATGAGC
>NW_009639489.1:0-225 GCF_000690535.1 Cariama cristata | reverse complement strand
GGGAAAATTATACAAAATAAAATTATCAGCATAAATTTACTGTCCTAGAAGTATCTACAGTTTAATACACATTAATCCTATTGCCTTGAGACATGGGGGAAAAATCTACCGGTCCTCGATCCGCCCCGGAAAAAAACTTCATTTCAAGTAACCACAGTCCCGAGCCGACCAAGAAATCTTCAAGTCTGAATTTTTCGGAGCCGCCGGGACACCCCTGCGGTGTCC
>NW_009639488.1:0-225 GCF_000690535.1 Cariama cristata | reverse complement strand
AAAAAGAGAAAAGCCTGAAGATGGTCATGAATCAGTCCAGCAGTTACAGAGGTAGACCTGGATTTAAGTCTCTCCTCTGCCTAAAGGGAATTTACTGGTTGTCACCCTTGCAAAGACTCCAAATGCCCTGAATCTCATGCCTGGGTCACAGGGATGCTTTTGAATGATTCAGCTGCAGTTGTTTCATTAATCTCAAATCTTCCTTGGATAGGAATTACACTTTAG
>NW_009639487.1:0-225 GCF_000690535.1 Cariama cristata | reverse complement strand
TCAGGGTGGTGGTCCGTGACATGACACTGGTTTTATGAGAACTGAGAGCAAACCCCTTTCCATAATCATCCTGGTCTTTCTCTGCTACCTGTCTTTTCACAATTTCCAGGGAGTAATTGACATTAGAAGTTCTCTAGATAAATGCCTTATCCAGAGCACTCAGGAGCTCTCTCGAAAAAATGTAAATTTTTTCCCCCATGTTTGTCTCTGGTAGCTCATCCCTCC
>NW_009639486.1:0-225 GCF_000690535.1 Cariama cristata | reverse complement strand
GGCGGAATCGCCGAGCGTTTAACTGTGCATAATGCAGGCAGCCCCAGCTCCCTGCATGGCAAGTAATTACCGCCGGGATTGCACCATTTGCAGACCTTTCAGAGCCAGCTGGATGAAGCCCAAGTGCCACAGGGAGCAACTGTCCGCTGTGTCCCCGTGTTTTGGGCTGACATGGGTGGCTGGATGCTGGCATCTCCCTCCCGGGAGGTCCCGTGTCAGCATCCA
>NW_009639485.1:0-225 GCF_000690535.1 Cariama cristata | reverse complement strand
ACAAATAAGAAAAATGCTTTTTACAAAATACGTAATACTGCCCTTAATTTGAAATTAAATTGAACTTTGGAAAAATTAGGAGTATTTTCCTAAGAATGCCTTACTTTTAAAATTAGGAATGCTTAAATAACAATAAGTTATCCTAAACTGTCAATGCTATACTCAACTTGAGAATCAATACCGGCCTCCCGAAATAACTACTGTTTTTTGAGAATTTAAAAAAAA
>NW_009639484.1:0-225 GCF_000690535.1 Cariama cristata | reverse complement strand
GGGGCAGCTCAAAGCCCTCTGTCAGGACCCCACTGCCATCGCAAAAGCTGAACCAAAGAGCACCCCTGCATATCGGGGGGTGCCCCTCAGCTCGGGTGCTTGCAATGTGATGGGCAAGGCTGCCCCTCACCTCGCCTCCTCTGAGCACAAGTAGCAGTCACCCCGCAGCCCCCTCCGTCGTAGCACAGCTCCCAGGCACAGTGCACACAGAGAGCAAGGGGCACC
>NW_009639483.1:0-225 GCF_000690535.1 Cariama cristata | reverse complement strand
TATATTCCTTTTGGTCTTGTTCAGCTCTGACTGCACTGTCAGCACTTACCCTGCCGAGGAAATAATTAAACTGAAAGTTACCATAAAAGCAATTAAGGAGGCATTGGGTGAGTGCAAGAAGCAAAATGAGGATGGGGAATTTTTTTCAGGTCTTTGGCAACCCTCGCCGCTGTGCCGTGGTAAATGAGGGTTAGGCGGGGTCTAGGCTGGGCGCCGCTGGTTTAA
>NW_009639482.1:0-225 GCF_000690535.1 Cariama cristata | reverse complement strand
GTGGGGTTTGGTAACTGGACTGACAGCTGCTTTGTTGAACATCACCATGAAACAGATTTCTAACAGAAAGGGACAGATTTCTTTTCTACCAATTATCCTTGACTTACAGTGGGCAGAAGACATGGAAATAATAACAAGAACAAACAATGGTCTCTCAAATGCAAGGTTTTTGTTCTTCCTCTTGTTTCTAAACACAAACTAAACACCCAATGAAAAAGCTGAACC
>NW_009639481.1:0-225 GCF_000690535.1 Cariama cristata | reverse complement strand
TGGGTCTAGATGGGCAAGAGGAAGTTCAGTGGGCTGGAAATCACCCTGATTGTCCTCTTCTGCCTGGTGGTGATCATAACCTGTGTCCTCATTGGGCTGTTAGCATCAGGACACTCCGGAGTCAAAACTACAGGTGAGTGCTTCCCATTGCCCCTGAGTGGGAACTGCTCAGCTCTGCTTCTGAGGCTATCGTAAAGGTTACAGAGCTTCAGAAACTAACTGTTG
>NW_009639480.1:0-225 GCF_000690535.1 Cariama cristata | reverse complement strand
TCCTCCCTGCAGACCCCCCTAAGGACACCCAGGTGTCGGTCAACCCCTCCACGCAGAACATCCGTGTGGGTGACACGGTGTCCCTCACCTGCGAGGTGAGCAGCAGCTACCCCCCCATCTCGGCGTACCACTGGTACAAGGACGGGGTGGCCATGGGCAGCGAGCAGATCCTGACCCTCCAAGGCGTTCGCCGCGAGGACTACGGGCAGTACCGCTGCGAAGCCG
>NW_009639479.1:0-225 GCF_000690535.1 Cariama cristata | reverse complement strand
GGCCCCCGAGATGATCAATGGTGAGTCTGGCCGTGGTGCAGGGAGAGGGGTTGTGGGCCCAGGAGGAGGGACATGGGGACACTTGGTGGGGCAGGGACAGGACGTGTGGCATGGCCTGACCATCTCTCCCTGCAGGGAGGAGCTACGATGAGAAGGTGGACATCTTCTCCTTCGGCATCGTCCTGTGCGAGGCAAGTACTGTCGGGGTTGGGGTGTCCCCTTGGG
>NW_009639478.1:0-225 GCF_000690535.1 Cariama cristata | reverse complement strand
CCTGCCTGGCTACGGCACAGGGGGGTGCTGCGGCACCCCGGCTGCAGGCGGGAGCACCCACAAAACAGCACAAGTGAACAAAACCAGGGACAGGCGTGGGGCAGGGAAGGGTCCAGAGCAGGTGCTGGGCTCCATCTGCTTCACTCCAAAATTACCTTTATATTCCCTTTGTCTTGCGGCACCTCCCTCCTTACCCCCAGCTCAGCAGCTCCTCTCTGTTGGGAT
>NW_009639477.1:0-225 GCF_000690535.1 Cariama cristata | reverse complement strand
ATACCTAAAGGAATTTTACTCAAATTTGGGGGGGTGGAGGTCCCCCCAATTCACCCAATCTCCAAAACCTATGGGATTCATTGAAATTTGGGAGTCACCAAAACCTTCAGGCCTTCAGACAAATTTAGGGAGGGGTCCCCAAAAATTAAGGAATGCAACTGAATTGGGGGGGGTATCCCAAAAACTTAAGGAATTCACCCCAAATTTGAGGAGTTTCCCCCAAAA
>NW_009639476.1:0-225 GCF_000690535.1 Cariama cristata | reverse complement strand
TTACCTCCTTTAATTGGCTTCTTCTAGGTCACAGGTGGAGGTCCAGGGAAATGGAGAGACCAGCACCGCATGTAGAGGGTCGCTGCCAGATGCTGACCGTGCCTCTGTGCCCAGCTGGAGGTGGGGGGCATTGGGAAGCGGTGAGAGAGACACAGTCACGTCGTTCCCAAGTATCCTCTCTGAGCCATGAAACGGCCACAGGTATCCAGCCACGTGAAGCACGAA
>NW_009639475.1:0-225 GCF_000690535.1 Cariama cristata | reverse complement strand
TGCAAACACTTCTGATTCTGGACTCCAAAGTCTGATGTTTAAGGGAGAATTGCACTTTAAATATTTTATATAGCCTATAGTAAAAGCCTGGAAGAGTAAAGAAACTTCCCATTATGCCACCAACTACACGATACCAGGTGTCAGAGTTTTAGCTTACAGTCACATTAAAGGTACATGACATGCAATCAGATCCTAGCTTATCCTCCTCTTTCCAAATACAACCTA
>NW_009639474.1:0-225 GCF_000690535.1 Cariama cristata | reverse complement strand
GATGGTGCCTCTGCCAGCATCGGGGGGGTTTGTGCATCGCCCCCGGCTGAGCGATTCCCGTGGGGGTCTGTGATGAGCAGCAGAGCTGCCCTCCTGGTTTTGACCCACAAAGTAGGAAGGGAAGGTCCCTCCGGGGGGGAACTCGTACCCTGGCTGGAGGTGGCCGGAGAATAAAAATGTTCTCGGTGCCGGTGGGTGCCCCGAGGCCGGCGAGCTGGGGGTGCT
>NW_009639473.1:0-225 GCF_000690535.1 Cariama cristata | reverse complement strand
CGGGAGATGGCATAGGCCAGCGTCCAGTACGAGTACCCAGCCACCACCAGGTTTCGCACACCCTCCACGGGCTCCTCATCCTCCACATTTACCTGCTTCCTCCCTAGGTAGCTGTAAGGCAGCCAGCGAGCTGTGAAAGCCAGCCCCGGGGACCCCCACCCCGCGTCCCCCCAGCTCCAGCACCTACATGAGGTCCCAGTCCTGCTGCACCGCTTCCAGCTCCTC
>NW_009639472.1:0-225 GCF_000690535.1 Cariama cristata | reverse complement strand
CCGGCGGCGTCCCCAGGGAGCGGTGCTCGTCTCCATCACCCCATTAATGCTTTGGTCCCCTCTCCTCCCAGCACGGCACTCGGCCCCTCGGCCTCGGCGCTTGCCTCTGGGCAGCGTGCCGGGCCGTACGCCGAAACCTCGGCTGCGTCCGGGTGGACTTCGCCCAGCCCTTCTCCTTACAGGTACGGCAGCGGGGTTGGGAGCCGGGGCTCCTGTCTGGATCTG
>NW_009639471.1:0-225 GCF_000690535.1 Cariama cristata | reverse complement strand
GTTGCCCCCATAGAGACGTGGTTGCCCCCCCCAAGATGATCCAACCCCCGGCAGGTCGTTGCTGAAGGACGTGAAGACCCAAGCGACCGCCTTGGGGGTCAAAATCCGGGCGGAGCTGGAAGACGCCGGCGGGCGAGCGGCGGAATACGGGGCGGAGGCGCGAGCGGCCTTGGAACAAAGTTGGGGGGACCTTAAAAATCGGGGGGCCGCCTTGGCCCGCAAGTT
>NW_009639470.1:0-225 GCF_000690535.1 Cariama cristata | reverse complement strand
GACACCTGAAGAGACAAGGCCCTGCTCCACATCTCGTACCCTCAAAAGGGACGTCCAGACTTTTCACTGGCCCACTTGTACGTGTGGCTTCAGGGGCAGACCCTGCCTTCCCTCCACCCTGGGCTAGGACACCCAGTGATAATCAGGGCAGCTGTTGCCCACATGGAAATCTCCCTTGGCAGGTGTCAGGTATTTACCTCTCTCTGTAGGTAGCTGAAAACCAGA
>NW_009639469.1:0-225 GCF_000690535.1 Cariama cristata | reverse complement strand
TATCCCCGTGTCCATGCATCTCCGTGTCCCTGTGTCCATGCGTCCCTATGTCCCTGTGCCCCCATGTCCCTGTGTCCCCATATCCCCATGTCCATGTGTTCCTGTGTCCGTGTGTCCCCATGTCCCTGTGTCCATGTAGCCTCACGTCCGTGTGTCCCCATATCCCCATGTCCGTGTGTCCCCATGTCTGCACATCCGCATGTCCATGCATCCGTGTCCATGCGT
>NW_009639468.1:0-225 GCF_000690535.1 Cariama cristata | reverse complement strand
GGGGTATAATTTCAGGGTCACGTCATTAGCGTTAGAACACTACAAAGCAACAAAAATAATAACTTCAGGGTACACAGTGCACTTCCGGTCCAAAGTTAGGGGGTTAGCGCTCAGCATTTTTATGAATTAGATTTGTTATGGTTTTAGGAATTCTTAGGGTTATTTACGGTTTTAGGGGTTCAGGGTTCAGGCATTTGGGTCAAAGTTCAGGGGTCAGGGGTCAAA
>NW_009639467.1:0-225 GCF_000690535.1 Cariama cristata | reverse complement strand
GTTTCTAGGCAAACGGAAAGAGAGAAGTTCAGCGAGAATTCAAGGAGCCAAGGACGCAGAGCGATACTGCCCTCCCCGTCCCTCCCAGGCCCACAGGATCCCTTGGCTCAGCAGGATCCCTCCCACCTGCCCATTCAGAGCAGCACGCCTGCCTCCCTGCAAAGCTGCAGCCCACCTGCCCTCGCAGAGCAGGCAGAGGGGCAGCAGCTCCCAGCTCCTGGAGCA
>NW_009639466.1:0-225 GCF_000690535.1 Cariama cristata | reverse complement strand
AGGGTGAAGCAGCTGGAGCTGCACTTGTGCCTCTTCCTTTGGTGTTTTTCCTTCCCCTTTCCCCTTCCCCCATCCCTTCCCCTTCTGCTTTCCCCTTCCCCCTTTCCCTTTCCCCTTTCCCCTTCTCTCCCACTGCAGCAGGAGCAGGGACTCCAGCTTGCTGAGCCTTTGCTTTTGGTTTTTTTCCTGTTGTAGTCACAAATTAATCTTTGCTGTTAGGGGATA
>NW_009639465.1:0-225 GCF_000690535.1 Cariama cristata | reverse complement strand
CCCCGTCTATTCCTGAGCTGTAGGCCATGGGCCAGTTGGAGGAGGCCAGATCCTGCCCCTCAGTTCAGCTCTCTCCCAGTGTCCTGTATCACCCCCTTGCCCAGGCACACTCTCCTCTCCTGCACCTGGGGGCCCTGGGTTTCCTCATGGTGTTGAATGCTGACACCACAGTCAGTTATGGCAAATCCTCGGTCCCCCTCCTGCCCGAGCATCCCCTGTCCCTCA
>NW_009639464.1:0-225 GCF_000690535.1 Cariama cristata | reverse complement strand
ACAGCAAACAAAAGAAAATGAAGCATAAGCAGTCTTGTGGTTATTCTAGAAGAAATTTATTCTAGAAGGTTGCAACAGGCCATATTGGCGTAATTCATAGTGAATAGGATAGTGAGTATATGTACCACTGCATTTTGCCAGAGGCAATTAGACCAACTTCAGTATTTGTATGTATCTTAGTAAATAGGGTCTATCCTTAGTAATAGTTAATAGGGGCTCTTTATT
>NW_009639463.1:0-225 GCF_000690535.1 Cariama cristata | reverse complement strand
TTTTTTTTGAAAACTTGATATAACCTATTTTGCCAAATTACCAGTGAGTCTTTGAATGTGGAAAAAGTAATATAAAAACCAGGCAAGTCCTACTCTGAAGTTGAACAGGCTGTAAAACTGTAAACATGAAAATAGCTGAAGATATAAAAGCTCAATGGATTTCAAAAGTACTGGCATGCAAGTGTAAACATGTGAGCCATTCCATTGAAATTGGTAAGGATATTA
>NW_009639462.1:0-225 GCF_000690535.1 Cariama cristata | reverse complement strand
CAGTCGGCTGAGGTAGTGGCAAGGAGTAAGTTCCAACAGTGAGTAAGAGGGGGCAAGAGGAACCAGAGAGGGTAGTGGATGGATTTGAACGTGAAGAAGGGAAAGTGAGAAAGAGGAGAGTGATTTCAGTGGCGCTGTAGTCAGAAAACCAACACTCTGCATTTGTCAACAGTTCCCACATCATGCTATTTGAAAAATCACATCTAACTGCAGAGAAGAAACTGG
>NW_009639461.1:0-225 GCF_000690535.1 Cariama cristata | reverse complement strand
GGTTTCCCAAGGAATTTAACTAATTCCAAGCCGTACAGTAACTATACCAGTTTTTCATCTTTGACTGAATCTGCTTGTGAAACATGGATTATGTGCGTTCTTGTACCCACTGAAACTCACTTGGGTGTATAACAGAAAATATATCAACTGTGACAGTGTGGTTTAACAGTTGGCAAAATCTTTACATATGTAAGACTATTGTGAAATCTGAACAAGCAAAAAAAA
>NW_009639460.1:0-225 GCF_000690535.1 Cariama cristata | reverse complement strand
GTACTTGACCTTTGCAAGCAAGCGTGGCTTACACCTTGTAACACGCCCAGAAAAGGAACATTACACGAGGCCTTTTCTTGCGTGGGCCAGCACTCAGCCCGAACCCCGCGGACGCACCCAGGGGTAAGTTCAGTCGGGAAGCACCGGAGGGCAAAGCCCGCTCGGGGCCGGCGACGCCGATGAACCCAGTCAGCTCCCCATCATTCGCTGGAGGCGGGTGCGCCG
>NW_009639459.1:0-225 GCF_000690535.1 Cariama cristata | reverse complement strand
GAGATCTTAAGCTGCTGCTCGTAGTCTGTTCCACAGAGGAAAGAGACCGGACACACCGGGGTGTGAGCCAGACTCCCCAAAGCAGCGATATCTCAAGGCTAAATTTCAGGTTTGAGTACTCTTTCTTCCATTAGAAAATACCACCACAGCTTGGCACAATATTGAGGTTCCTTTTCAAACTGACACGCGAGTAGTTTCTGTGTCCCTCTCCCTCTGAGCTGGTAC
>NW_009639458.1:0-225 GCF_000690535.1 Cariama cristata | reverse complement strand
AAACCTCTGATTTTGAAAACAGAAGCTAATAGGATTGGCCTAAGTGGGTTCCTTTGGTGCCAGCACTATACTTGGGATTTCTGCACACCGTTACCTTTTTCTCCCATTGTCTTGTCACCAACGCTTCTCTTTCGCCTCTTTGGAGGGTTTCTGGGTGGAAGAAGAGCAAGTGGGGGCCCTACTCGTGCTGCCTTCGTCCCCTTGGGTTGGCGCAGCTCAAGAAGA
>NW_009639457.1:0-225 GCF_000690535.1 Cariama cristata | reverse complement strand
TTTCAACCCCTCCTCCTTGCTAATTCTGCTACCTCCTCCTTCAGCTATCAAAACCTCTTTCAGCTGGTGTTGAGAGGCAATGGTGCCAATCCTTTTTCCCCATAGCCCCGCTTGCTCTCTCTTCTTCCATTTGAAGCCCTTTGCCTCAAGCTGGGTCAGGAGTAGAACATCTGACTGAAGCGAGGATGAGTGGTAAGATGAGATAGCAAGAGGTTCTCTGGCTTT
>NW_009639456.1:0-225 GCF_000690535.1 Cariama cristata | reverse complement strand
TAAAGGAGCCCTCTCTCACATCAAGGTTTGATTGTGAGACCTCATTCCCAGCAATTTACAGCATAAAAAAGCCCTTAAGTGCTGAGCACGTGTCAGGATCATATGAATCAATTTATCATTAAGCTCATTACTAGAACAGTTTTACGAAACTAATTGCAATAACTTTAATTGCCAAACCCTGATTTTGTATATCCATATTTTTAAGCCACATGCTGCAGAGAAACC
>NW_009639455.1:0-225 GCF_000690535.1 Cariama cristata | reverse complement strand
CTTAACTCTCGCTCACGTGCGGAGAGGCCAAAGTCGCTTCAAACTCCCTACGGCGGCTACGTGATGCCACACGATACAGAGCCGTGCGACGCGCAAATACGATGCCGTACGACGCGACACGCTCTTAGATCGGTCGAGACTAAACGCACGGCGCTAACGGAAGACAAAGCGCGATACAGGCTCGTACAATGCGAGACCGTCGTAAATGGCAGTCAACAGAAACAC
>NW_009639454.1:0-225 GCF_000690535.1 Cariama cristata | reverse complement strand
CCCCGATTATAAACAAAAATTAACCCAGCCGGACTGCTTGCACTGAAGGTGGGATTGGAGCACCTCATAACTTGCCTTTGAAATATTGCCCGGGCCCTTCGTCAGTAATTAGCTGTAATGAAGTGCGAGACGCCAATATAAGGAAACGGCCTGGGAGCAGCCTTCCTGCTTTGTTTTGTCTTGCAACTTCTCCTTTCCAGAAGTCCCTGGATGGATTTATGGCCT
>NW_009639453.1:0-224 GCF_000690535.1 Cariama cristata | reverse complement strand
TTCAAAATCCAAAATTTAAAACAATAATTTTCAACATTGATCTTGTGTTTTTAAGCCAACCTCATAATTTTGGGGCTAAGTCCATTTTTTAAGGCTCCTTGGTGGGTAATTATACTAATGTTTGACACTCCACTACTACAGAATACCGAACTCTAGAAGTCAGATATCCAAGTTTCCTAGACACAGCGAGTGAAACTCAGTGGGTCAGTTCCTGCTCTAAAGGC
>NW_009639452.1:0-225 GCF_000690535.1 Cariama cristata | reverse complement strand
CTTGTACTGCATCATTCAAAGGCAAATGGCAGAACTGGGAATAGGGTCCCTGTACCTTGAGTTGCACTCCCGCGAACATTGCCTGGGGTAGTCTGGTGTAACTGATCCACTGCAGCAGTGATTTACCAGTGGAGAACGTCCCTTTTACTGCTCAACTCAATGCTAACCAATTTGGCGAAGGGAGAAGGTGGAGCAGGTGGATGGAGGAGAGAGAAGAAACCAGGG
>NW_009639451.1:0-224 GCF_000690535.1 Cariama cristata | reverse complement strand
TTGTTCCTACTCTCATTATGACTGCTAGTCAGTCACTTTGCAATGAAGATACAGTGAAGCATTTGAAAGCTTGAAAGAAGATGGACTTGAAATATTTGGCTTTGTGATTTTAAGGAAAATAAGAACTTCCATTTTGATGTTAACATACACAGTTTACACAGATAATGCAACTCTCTATTATAAATTTTCTAGTCAAAATATATGTAAACACACCCTATCTCCCC
>NW_009639450.1:0-224 GCF_000690535.1 Cariama cristata | reverse complement strand
CACCCCCCACCCCCTTCACACCTCCCAACTGCCAGGTAAGGTGGAAAAAAACAATAAAATTGCTAATTTTAGCACTCAGGGACAGGGCGGGGACACGAATTGGCCGGGGGCCCAAGCGATGGCACGCAAGGTTGAGCGCGTTTCCGCCTTTCCCACTCCCTCCACCCCTCTCCCCACCGTGGTTTTGGTGGTAGGGGTGGTCCTAATGGTGGTGGGGGTGGTCG
>NW_009639449.1:0-224 GCF_000690535.1 Cariama cristata | reverse complement strand
CATGTGTGATGTTCAAGTGCACAAAACCAGACCCCTCCTCAGCATCAGGTGAGCTTTGGGGGCTCCCGGCACGCCGTGCCCCTGCGTGGTGCTGAGCCCCGGCCCCGTGTCGGTGCAGGCTGTGCCTGCTCTGGGGTGCAGCCCTGAGCACCCCGGGGTGGGGAGCGGGGCCCTGCAGCCGGCAGCGTGGTGGTGCAGCTGAGCAGGGACCGTTGCATCTCTTG
>NW_009639448.1:0-224 GCF_000690535.1 Cariama cristata | reverse complement strand
TTTATAAGCATTGATGAGATCTCCTCTCATTCTTCTCTTCTCCAGACCAAACAAACCCATTACTTATCATGAACCTTGAGTTGTGGGTAAAACATTTAACCTGCAATTATCCACTATAAAAAGTAGAAATCTGTTCAATGATTTTACTTTTTACCACAGACTAAGGCCCAAAGCCTGTGGGTTGTTTGCTCCATGATGATCTGGTAAAGCTTGTGTTTTCGTGT
>NW_009639447.1:0-224 GCF_000690535.1 Cariama cristata | reverse complement strand
GAAGATGTCTGGGTGGCGAAGGGAGCTCTGCTGGTTCCCCGAGAGGTCGAGGAAGCGCAGCTTAGCCAGGCCAGCGAAGGCGCCGCGGCTCAGCCAGCGGATGCGGTTGGACTCCAGGTGCAGGTAGAGTAAGTTCGGCAGCCCTGAGAAAGTGGAGTCGCCCAGCGAGCCCAGCTCGTTGCCATCCAACCGCAGCTTGATAAGGCTGCTGAGGCCGGAGAAGG
>NW_009639446.1:0-224 GCF_000690535.1 Cariama cristata | reverse complement strand
GCAGCCAATCAGCTGGGGGAGGAAAGCGGCTTCGTTAGCGACGGGTAAAAGCCAAATGTGTTAACCCATCCTCCTCCTCGCCCGTTGTGTGTCTGTCCTCGGCAGGGACAGGGCTGGCACCTCCTGGGGGGGGTTAAGAGGCTGAGAAGGGGGGGTTCTGCCTTAAAGCTGGCTGGAAGAGGGGGGAGAAGGGATGGGGTGCCAGCAAGAGCGGCCCAAGGGGG
>NW_009639445.1:0-224 GCF_000690535.1 Cariama cristata | reverse complement strand
TTGATACTGTACATCTAAAATTTTCTGTATGGAGAGAGTCTGTTTCCTTTGGGGCAGGCTCCCTGAATTCCTGTGGTTCCCAGCCTAGGTCTGGAAGTCAGCAGGGTTGATGGGGTGTTTTGTGGTTGTCTTCAGACCTGTTCTAGATATATCAGTTCCAGTGCCCATAGAAAGCTTTGCAGATCTTTTCTGTCTTCATTGCTAAAAGGGCTGCAGTCCCTGAA
>NW_009639444.1:0-224 GCF_000690535.1 Cariama cristata | reverse complement strand
TTTGAAAAGACTACTTCAAACCTCTGCAACTCAAATCTCTACAACCTTCTCTTGTCAAAGGTCTTTTACCCCAGGAAGGAGGAAAATTTCCAATACAGGCATCAAACCATTGCCCAACCTGCCTGGAGAACCAGGACACAACAGCCAGCCTCAGAGGGAAGCTGGAGGTAGTGTGAGTTGAAATGGTTTCAGCTCAAATCATAGAATCATAGAACCATTTAGGT
>NW_009639443.1:0-224 GCF_000690535.1 Cariama cristata | reverse complement strand
TTTAACCATCACGTAACTACTTCAGACAACCCTTTTCTCTCTGTGTTACTATTCATAAATTACTATACATACAGATATACATATACATACATAAATTAGTATACACACTGCTACTGCTTGGTACTTGCTATCACACACGCTTTGGGCCAAATCTGGTACGCACAGACGTGCATACATTCACATCTCAAAAGCAACCCCTCTCCTCCCCAAGGAAACTATTATGC
>NW_009639442.1:0-224 GCF_000690535.1 Cariama cristata | reverse complement strand
GCAGAGACCAGCACTCGGCTCCCCTGTCTGTCCCTGATCGGATAAGGAGACAGCCTCAACTCTCTGTTCCCTGAGGGGCTCTCCATCCTCTCTTCAGAATACGTATCCAAAGATACACGTACCCCTGCACAGGCAAAAGCCCTGCCTCTGCTAGGAACACGCACACTGGCAGTGTTGGGGTGCACATGGGACAGGCTGACTCTCTTTCTCCAAAGCAAGGCCGA
>NW_009639441.1:0-224 GCF_000690535.1 Cariama cristata | reverse complement strand
CTGGGCTCTGGCTTCGCCAACACCCGGGAGGAACTGGCAGCACTGGTGAGCCAGGCCTTCACCCACACCTCCCAGGTCCTGGTGGACAAGTCCCTGAAGGGCTGGAAGGAGATCGAGTACGAGGTGGTACGGGACGCCTACAACAACTGTGTCACGGTACGGGATGAAGGGAGACCTCCAGGCGTGCTGGGGGGGGAACTGACAGAGGAGTGGGTGCTGGGGGG
>NW_009639440.1:0-224 GCF_000690535.1 Cariama cristata | reverse complement strand
TTGGGGACATGTTTTTATAACCTACCATGCTCTTCTGCTTTACAGCTATCTGCACTTTATGGTCAGTTCTCTGGCCCCCAAGTTGTCCCAGCTCCTATAAATGGTACCATTTATCATTTACAGTCCTTACTCAGACCTGATTTACAGGTTTGTCCCCAGATCATACCAGATGTTACCGCATCAGATTTTATAGTTGTCCTGCTGCCAACTCTCAGTTTGCTGCT
>NW_009639439.1:0-224 GCF_000690535.1 Cariama cristata | reverse complement strand
CAAGTAAAGCAAAATAAGGAATTCATTCATGACTTCCCATCATCACACAGATGTTTAGCTCTTTCCAGGAAAGCAGAGCTTCATCATGCGTAGTGATTACTTAGGAAGACAGACGCCATGACTGTGAACAACATCCCCGTCCTCCTTCTTTCCTCCAGGTTTTATTGCTAAGCATGATCAAACAATCATAGGCCAGTCAGGGTTGGAAGAGACCTCTGGAGATC
>NW_009639438.1:0-224 GCF_000690535.1 Cariama cristata | reverse complement strand
CTCATTATGAAGTTTTTCTCCGGAAGAAATAAGGATTTCTGCTGTATCCTAAAATACTAAAGCCGCTTCTATTTTGGGACAAATCTCGCAGGCACATCCGCTCATTTAGTCCGAGTTGGAATCTCTCAAAAAACAGGAGATGACCTGGGCTGCAGCGAGCCCCGGGTTTCCTGCAGCCTTCTCCCTCCTTGCGCAGGGAGGAGGGGCTGCCACCTCCCCCGGCC
>NW_009639437.1:0-224 GCF_000690535.1 Cariama cristata | reverse complement strand
TATCTCCTAATCTTAGTAATAGCTGATTTCCCCCTGCCCCCCCTGTGGTCTTTAACTGGTTCTGGCACCTGATGCAGAAAATCTGAGTCTGAAGTTTGGCTGAGTTACAAAGCCAGATGCTTATGGCAGTCAGTAAGGTCTACCATTTTCTGCAGATGTTGCTTGCAGCTCTTTAATATATATGTGTGGAGCAAAATAAGCTTTAGTTTTAAGTGCATTACATC
>NW_009639436.1:0-224 GCF_000690535.1 Cariama cristata | reverse complement strand
GATGCATGTGACCTGCTCCCAGAACAAACTGCTGCAAGTGGATTCAGCAGCCCTCTGAAAAATGAGCATTTGGGACATGCCAAATCACTATGGTGCCGCCACTGTTGCTGGAAAAAGTTTAAAAATGGTTGCTGTAGGAAGTTGTAGGATTGGGTTACTGATAAAATACTGGGGAATATATTCCTGTAAAAGAAGACTTCAGTGTGGTATTTTGTATAGGACTG
>NW_009639435.1:0-224 GCF_000690535.1 Cariama cristata | reverse complement strand
CCTGAACCTGATGTCCATCCTAAGCTCATAAAAGGGCACACAGGCAGCTCAGATGGAGAATTTGGGCTCGTTTCTCATCCCTCCTGATTTCTAAGCCCTTCTGCGGGAGGGTTTGCTCTGCTTTGCTGACCTTGGCTATCTCCTGTAGGTAGCTGTCGATGAAGTCCCGGCTCTCCGAGGGGTTCCAGTCCTCCTTGTGTTTGTCGATCTTCTCTTTCACAAAA
>NW_009639434.1:0-224 GCF_000690535.1 Cariama cristata | reverse complement strand
GCCGGTCCTGCCCTCTGTCCCGTCACTCGGGATGCCACCCAACTCTCCGCGGGCTGCCCCGCACCCTTTGCCGGGGTGCTCGCCCACCGGTGCTCCTGAACACGCGGCCTCCGCTTGGCCCCAGGGAAGACCTCGGCAGAGCATCGCCCAGACAGAGCCTGGCACCGGGGGGCTGCTCACAGGAGGGAGGTGCAGGCACGTTTCTGTGCTCCCCAACCTCCTCG
>NW_009639433.1:0-224 GCF_000690535.1 Cariama cristata | reverse complement strand
TCCTTTTTTCCCAGGCTCCTTCTCTCCGTTACTCATCCTGCTGGGCTGTGCCGATTGAAGGCTGTTCTGGATGAGAGGCAGGCGCCTGGAGGTTACCAGAGGCCTCTGGGAAGTGGACCTGGAAACTACTGGCTTCTGGGTAACCCCGTTAGGGTCACCGCAGTCAGTCAGGCCTGCAAAGCGGAGACACAAAGCGTAACAGAAGCAGCACTGCAAACCTAAAG
>NW_009639432.1:0-224 GCF_000690535.1 Cariama cristata | reverse complement strand
CCAGCCATGCTCTGGTGGATCGATGTCCATGGGCTCCATGGTGTCCTTTGGTGGGCTCTCCCGCCTGGGCCTCACGCCATGCCTCCACGGACACAGGCGCCAGGGCCTCACAGTCTTGGCCTGCGTGCCCACAGCTGCGCGCTGGATGACGTGAGTTGCCTGAGCGCAGCTGCCATGGCTCTCAAGGTGCGATGGGCGACGTTCCTCCCCCTCCTCTGCTGCTT
>NW_009639431.1:0-224 GCF_000690535.1 Cariama cristata | reverse complement strand
CCCTTAATACAGAGCAAGTTGAGTATATTTTAAGAGGTATAACATCTATATTATATTTGACTTACGCATCAGACAGGTCCTTATACTGAACTATGACATCTTGGTGACCATACTCTGGAATTCCAGCTGTGCACTGCATTCTGACTCTCCAGTCAGTTGAAGATTGACGTTTTTAAGCCCTACTTCACAGCTAAAACAGGAAGGTCTGTAGTTGTCAGAAAAAA
>NW_009639430.1:0-224 GCF_000690535.1 Cariama cristata | reverse complement strand
CGGAGGCACAGCACGGCTTGCGGGGCATCGTCTCTTAGTGGTGCCTGGCATGGAAAGGCAAGACGAGGAGAGAGGGGCACGCAGGGAGGGGGCCGTAGTGTCCGTGGTTCGGTGCAAAGGGCTGCAGGAGGTGCCGGGTGACTGGGAAGGTCTGGGAGCCAAAGGTGATGTGTCCCTGCTCCCAGTGCGCTCAGAACTGGGTGCTGCCGGGAAGGTTTTGGAGC
>NW_009639429.1:0-224 GCF_000690535.1 Cariama cristata | reverse complement strand
CCCAGGGCTACCAAGTTTAAGGAATAGGGTCCCAGGGACATCAACACTATGGGATAGGGTACCGGGGCCACCAGGGCTATAGGGCAGGGGTACCGGGGCCACCAGGGCTGTGGGATGGGGTCCCAGGGCCACCAGAGCTGTAGGGCAGGGTTCCCAGGATCACCAGGGGTAAGGAACGGGGTCCCAGGTCCACCAGGGCTATAGGATGGGGTCTCAGGGCCACC
>NW_009639428.1:0-224 GCF_000690535.1 Cariama cristata | reverse complement strand
AATAAATGCAAATAAAGACATGCCTGTTACCTGTTATAAGGTATTCAAAATGGGCAACAGTAATAACTCCTAGCAGGCTTGTACATTGAAAGCACTGCACAGACATCCATTAATCTTTATAACACCTAGCAGGCAAGAGGGCAAATACAGTTATTGCCATTTGACAGATAACATGAGAAAAACCGAGTCCCAGCTTGCTGAAGACTGTGCTATAAGCAACAGAG
>NW_009639427.1:0-224 GCF_000690535.1 Cariama cristata | reverse complement strand
GGTCCCATTGTCCCCACCAGGACACCTGGGTCCCCTCCTGGGGACATGGACCTCGTGGTCTCATCCCCACCCGGACACCTGGGTCCCTTCCCACCGAATCCGTCCTTCCCCCTCATCCTCATTTATTGTCTCGCCTGGGTTGAGGCAGGGGGGGGGTGAGAAGTTGGGGAGGGGACGTGGTGGCTTCTGTGGGGGCCACAAGTGGTGGGACACAGGGGATGGGG
>NW_009639426.1:0-224 GCF_000690535.1 Cariama cristata | reverse complement strand
GATGGACCCAAGCCCTGGCTGAGGCACCCCGTGGCACTCCTCATGGGATAGGTACTGGTGCCAGGGTGTATAAGGAATCGGCTAGTGACGCATCTTTGCAGACTCCTCGTAGAACTGTTTATGGTGGTAGGTCCCTGCCCAATAGGTTGTTCATTAATGATTTTTTTAAATATTTAATCACAAGTGTGTGTTTAATTCGCCTCAAGGAATAATATATATATATA
>NW_009639425.1:0-224 GCF_000690535.1 Cariama cristata | reverse complement strand
CTGAGAACTGCATCACCTGCTCCTCCAGGTTTTCAGTGCTCAGATGGCCTGCAAGAGGTGGTTATGCCCTCAGGGAGCAAAAAGGCACAGAACAAATAGAGATCCTGTGCTTCAAAATGGACAGTAATTTTGGCAGGAGATATTGCAGAAGTGAAGGAAAAAAACTTTTGAGAAGTAAGGAGAAGGGCTAAGACAAAATTCTCTCAGGGTCTGCACAGTTCCTG
>NW_009639424.1:0-224 GCF_000690535.1 Cariama cristata | reverse complement strand
TCAAACCACTAGTGGGGCTGAGAGGGTGGGGGTTTAGCCCCCCCAAAAAGCAGGCGCTGCTGGGCAGGGGATGGCAGTCATGGGTTCAGCTGCATTTTATGTGTGTCCCCCGCTTTGAGCCGTGGGCTGGGACCCCCCTGCCTTCCCTTGCCCCTTCCCCACACTGTTGCTTGCTCTCTGCTTGTCTTAGTGGAATAAATTATTTTTTCGACGCTAGCCCCGCT
>NW_009639423.1:0-224 GCF_000690535.1 Cariama cristata | reverse complement strand
TTCTTCTCTTCAAGTCTGGTTAGAACCACGGACTGTTACTGAAACTTGCACCTGGTTACAGGACTGTGTGCTGACTCCTCTGACTAGTTACTGCAGCCTTCCTGAGGACACAGACCTTGATCTTCAAGGCCAATGGCAGGGATTATGCTATAGCAGATGATGTTACATTATGGATGTAAAAAGGAAAAATACCAAAAAAGTCTTCCTTGTATTTATTTTTTTTT
>NW_009639422.1:0-224 GCF_000690535.1 Cariama cristata | reverse complement strand
GAGGTTGGCACAATGATGGAGCCAGGGTCTTCACAGTGATGCACTTTGGACAAGAGGTAAGGAGCTTAAGTTGAAACATGAGATATTCAGACTGGATTAAGGAAAATCTTTTCACCATGCTGTCACTCAAGCACGGGAACAAGGGCCCAGAGAGGGAGTGCTCTCTGCGTCCCTGGAGGTTGTCATGGCCTGATGGGATAAACGTGGTCTAATCTGACAAACTG
>NW_009639421.1:0-224 GCF_000690535.1 Cariama cristata | reverse complement strand
GGTTACCCAGTGAAGCACGGTGAAGAGCAGTGGCTGCCCCAGATGCATTCAGGCAGGAGCCCGTCCCCTCACCAAAAATCCTTCCAGGGGCTGACACGGCCCCAGCCCTACTGCCCGGTCTACGAGGGCGGGAACAGGAGCACAACGCTTACCTTATCTTTCATGGCAGAGGGGACAGAAGTCGCCAGCGGCTTGGAGCCCTTGTTGAGTTTCTTGCCTCCGCC
>NW_009639420.1:0-224 GCF_000690535.1 Cariama cristata | reverse complement strand
GCTCCAAGCACGGCACTCTTGGCACCGCCAAAACCTCGTGGAAAAGCCTTCTGCAGGGATGCCGGTGGGGTGCGTGGGGTGCCAGCTCTCTGGCACGGGTGTTTTTGAGCGATCCCCAGGTCAGAGCAGCGGAGAACCCCGTGTCCCTGGGAGCAGGCAGAAGCCTGGGCCAGCAGCCCTGCCCAGCACCGGGGCTGCAGAAGGGACAACCCAAAATCCAGGGC
>NW_009639419.1:0-224 GCF_000690535.1 Cariama cristata | reverse complement strand
AGAGTGTAAATAATATTAATACTAACACTACTAAGAATAGGAATAGAAAATGAAATATACAAAAGCAATATTGAGCTTGCTGATGATGACCACGGGACTGCATGCTGCGTCACGGTGGCTCACAGTGCTCCCGTGTCAGGGCAGGCACGCAGACGTCCTGGACTGGACTCTACAGCCGACAGGAAGTGGAATCAAGGACACACGGATTGGGGTCGGAGGCAGGA
>NW_009639418.1:0-224 GCF_000690535.1 Cariama cristata | reverse complement strand
GGCTATGCAAGATTTATGACTTCATGCACCAAAGCTGTAAACAGAGCACTAAAACAGAAAACACTTGCTCCTTATGGCATAAGTGAGAAGGCACCACATGAAAGGGGAAGCGGGCAGCGTAGGAGGAGAGGAGAGGCAAAAACCCCGCGTATGCGTTTTGCTTCAAACAATCCCTTGAATGTTGCATCGGAAGGGAAAAAAAAAAAAAAAAAAAGTCTTTTTTT
>NW_009639417.1:0-224 GCF_000690535.1 Cariama cristata | reverse complement strand
CAGAGACGCAGCACATCCAAATGCTGCAGCCACTTGTGTTGCACAAATAACGGGAGAAAGACTAGTAGATGAAAAAAACCACACCACAAAAAACACCACCACGCTTTTTTTACTTCTAATGCCAACTTTCAGCAGTTTGATAGACTCCTGGGGGATTTTTTTCCCACTTCTCCCACTCATGACCCAAGTGTTCAATTATGCAGCAACTCCAGATTAACTCTGCT
>NW_009639416.1:0-224 GCF_000690535.1 Cariama cristata | reverse complement strand
CTGTCCCCGTCCACACCATCCCCAGCACCCTGTGCCCACCCCATGCCCACTCCTGGGCTCAGGACCATGAACCCCAATGCCCCCAGCCCCGAGGGGCACCCACGTGCGGTAGAAGGTGGGCAGCCCGCAGTGGGCGCGGAAGCGGGAGAGCAGGCGGTTCTCCAGGTCGATGGTGGTGGTGCCGATCTCCTGGTCGGGTGGGAGGAGGTCGTAGTCCACCAGCG
>NW_009639415.1:0-224 GCF_000690535.1 Cariama cristata | reverse complement strand
GAAGGCGCGGGGGGTGGGGGGCAACAACTCCTGGGTGGGCTCCAGGTGCCCACCGGGGCCCAGGCGGTAAACGCGGCTCGGGGCGTAGTCATTGCCCAGGATGACGTAGCGTTGTCCAGCCAACGCCAACGGTTGGAAGACCAAGGAACCTCGCGCTGGCACTTGTTGGACCTCCCGGAACATGGAACCCTCCCAGCGCATCACCTGGACACAGAGAATCATGG
>NW_009639414.1:0-223 GCF_000690535.1 Cariama cristata | reverse complement strand
TGTTCTCCCTAACCATAATCATAACCTCGACAAACATGTTTTCCCTGGTACTGGAAATGATATGATGAGCTGTCATCATCCCTTTTCATTGAAGATTTTTGCAGGTGTTTGTACTAGGCTTTGATAAACCTGAATTCTAACTATCCTAAGCCTTTCTTTGTTGATTAGTAAGACAATTGATGCTGTAGTAATGGAAGTAAGGCCCCTGACATCTTTCATTTAG
>NW_009639413.1:0-223 GCF_000690535.1 Cariama cristata | reverse complement strand
CTCGCCATGGCATGGGGGAAGAATTAGAAGGATAAAAATGAGAAACTCGCAGGTTGAGATATAAATAATTTAATAATTAAAACGAAATAATAAGTAAAAAATTGTACGGAAAAGAGAGGAAAAAATAGGAAAATAAAACCCAAAAAAGACAAGTGAGCAAGTGAAAACAATTGCTCACTACCTGATACCAAAGGGTTAAATGATTCAGCTAAATTAACAGAAA
>NW_009639412.1:0-223 GCF_000690535.1 Cariama cristata | reverse complement strand
AGAGAGAGAGAGAGAAATCTTCTTACAGTATAGCTAATCTCAATTACTTTGAACACTGACTGTGGAATTAATATGTTCAGATATGTGTGTCTACACTGAGGTTAATTGTGTGTGCAACAATAATTAGTTTAACAAGCAACACCAGATCCCTGGCATATCACTTTCTTGTTCCTCTGCCTTCTATTGTTTTAGCTTCTGAAGGAACTCTTTAACAGGAAAAAAA
>NW_009639411.1:0-223 GCF_000690535.1 Cariama cristata | reverse complement strand
CAGCTTCCCCCTCCGGATCGCACACCGGGGGGAACGGCTCTGGCAAGCGCAGGGCTGCCCTGCTCAGGAGCCCCCCAGCTCTGCTTCCCTCCCGCCCCACGGGATGGTTTTTCCCTGTCCTGTCCCGGCCGTGTCACAGGTTCAGTCACACATCCCGGAGCATCGGCAGCGCCCGGCATGTCTGATCCGAGCCCCCTTCGGAGGCTGGTCACGGCCACAGAGT
>NW_009639410.1:0-223 GCF_000690535.1 Cariama cristata | reverse complement strand
AGACTGAGTCAGGCAAATGCCAGTAAACGGCCACTTTGGGTGTCGGCAGCTCTGCCCTTTGCCTTTCCCACCCCTCAGGGGTTCCTGCCTGGGATGCCCGTACTTCCTCTGCCTCCCGGTCTCACCCAAAGCATCCCTCCCTGCCTGAGCACAAGGCCAGGCACTCGCCCTCCACCGGCATGGCTTGAGGTCAGCCTTCAATGCTTGATTTGGCAGAGCCGCT
>NW_009639409.1:0-223 GCF_000690535.1 Cariama cristata | reverse complement strand
TAATAACATCAAATTAAGGTAAACTGAGGCAGCGGTGGTTGCACCAACTAGTCCAGGTTTGCTTGGAGGGCACAGGGATAATAATTACTTTGACTCCCTTGGTCGTGTGCTATTCAGGTGGAAAACGACTACGTTCGGACCATAGAAACAGCGTTTCTGCCTGGCTTCCCGCTCCCGGGACGAAGCGGCAGAGCCCAAACACAAGCCCGGGCACTGGCAGCGG
>NW_009639408.1:0-223 GCF_000690535.1 Cariama cristata | reverse complement strand
GGATGGAAACCCCTCCGAGTTTGGGAGCAGCGCAGATGCCCCCCTGGGATGGACAACAGGGGACGAGTTTGGTACCAAAGACTCTAACAGCCACGTGCCGTGTGGAGAAGGGACATTGGAGAGCGTCAGCCCGGACACGCTGCTGCTGCTCTGGCACTGCCCAGTGATGGGGAGCTCCCAAGCAGGCAGAGCCCTCCGGACTCACCGTCGCCCGTGGCAGGGG
>NW_009639407.1:0-223 GCF_000690535.1 Cariama cristata | reverse complement strand
CACAAAAGATCCAAACATGAATAGAACGCTAAGCAATTATCACAGAACTGATGTCCTTACTCATAGAAATATGAATCTGAGGTATAAATAGTATAAATCTCTCTGTTCTTTCAATCAACATTATGGGAAATACTATTTGTCTTTTGAGAAAGAGCATTTTGTTTTTACAAGGGAATGCTGTTACTTTGGTGCCTGAAAGACCACACGATAACCCCCCCCCCCC
>NW_009639406.1:0-223 GCF_000690535.1 Cariama cristata | reverse complement strand
TGGTTGCATAAGGCAAGTAAGTTTGCTATGTCAGCAAGACTATCAATCATGTCTGTGTTCTAGTAACCCACTCAGCTAAAATGAGCTACTTGCTTCTCAGCCTTCTGTCCTCTCTTCAATCCGGGAATATGGGATAGATTTATTTCAGGAGTCATAGACTGCCCGTTGGCACTGTATGAGAGGCACATACAAAACAGCATAGCTGCTACCACATTGTGTGATG
>NW_009639405.1:0-223 GCF_000690535.1 Cariama cristata | reverse complement strand
ACCAAATTATCTTATTTTCTTAATCAATGGAGCAACTTTTGCACCTAAGCTGCTACCTTTTCCTATCACTTTACTCATTTTGAGCTCCTTAAGAGTATTGACTTACAGGGCACAACCAGAGAGCACTGAAAAATCTATCCTAGCTTTCAAAGGAAAGTTTCCATTAACACGTTATTTCTATTCTGGAGACTTCATGAACAACCCAATAGTAACAACAGAATGA
>NW_009639404.1:0-223 GCF_000690535.1 Cariama cristata | reverse complement strand
GGGCGGGGACGGGCAGAGCTGGCAGACGTTGATGCTGGTGGCACCTCAGGAAAAACCCCGTAAAAACTCCAAAAACGGGAAAAGCCGAGCCCAGATGGGCTCCATGGGCGCCCACCCTGTGCTGCCAGCCCTCCCCACCCCGCTCCCCACCACCCTGGGTGCTGGGTGGGGAGGACACCGCGTCGCCCTGACCCCCGGACAGCCATGGTGGCGGTGGACCCCC
>NW_009639403.1:0-223 GCF_000690535.1 Cariama cristata | reverse complement strand
TAATTAAAGTCTCAGAGTGATTCCTAGAGCTTATCATTATGCTACAAATGGAAATATTCTTTTTTTAAAAGGTGACAACAAGAGGAATACTTTCAAAAAAACTTCAAACCCCTTCACTATGGCAAACATTTTCAGTGGCAGAGAGAGGAAAACAGAAATGTCATTGAGGATAGCATGTGTAATAGAGAACCATCAATCTGACAGTAAAATCTTCAAGTAAAAA
>NW_009639402.1:0-223 GCF_000690535.1 Cariama cristata | reverse complement strand
GTTTTTACCACATCCACCTGCAGCGCTGTGATCATTTTAAACAGACTTAATGATCTTCATCATTTTTCAGGAAGAAAGCCAGGAGTGACATTGTATCATCCTAAGGGAAGTTAGCCTCTCTTCTGACCAAAAGATGTAAATTCATTGCTATTAGTAGTAGTAGTCTTTAGGTGACAGTATTTCAAGATGTGTAACTGTAAAAATTTTTACAACAAAAAAAAAA
>NW_009639401.1:0-223 GCF_000690535.1 Cariama cristata | reverse complement strand
GGACACAGCTGGGACAGCTGACCCAAGCTGGCCAGAGGGATACTGCATGCCATATAACATCATGCTCGGCAGTAAAAAGTTTTTTGGCTTCCAAGGTGGTTGTTGCTTAGAGACTGGCTGGGCATCAGGCTGCTTGTAGGAGGTGGTGAATGATTTCCACTGCATTGCTTGCTTGTTTGGGTTTTTTCCTCTTTCCTTCACCTGTTAAACTGCCTTTATATTG
>NW_009639400.1:0-223 GCF_000690535.1 Cariama cristata | reverse complement strand
CTTATTAAAGTCTCCCATAAGCAGTAAATTTCAGAGTCATCTGAAAAATGTAATGTTTGATAAACAGATTCAGCAATTTTCCAGGGTTTAGCTCAGTGGCCAGAAGGCTGCAGCTACCCAGCACAGAGCAGTGCTGTACAGGCAGATCTGCATCAGATCAAATACAGATCATTGTACAGTTGTGGTCACCTAAAGGAAGAGCTGTGCTAATTACCATTGCTAA
>NW_009639399.1:0-223 GCF_000690535.1 Cariama cristata | reverse complement strand
TTGCGTGGAGCTACAGCAGTAGCAACAAGGGCTATTTTTAGCCTCAAGTAGGTCCAGCAGTTCCAGAAGACGTATTACTAGGAGGAACATCTGAGAAAAAAACCCAAGCAAACAAAAGAGAAAGCAAACTGAGAAATGTAAACAGGAATCATCTTCTACCAGAAGCACTTGCTAAATAGGAAACATGTGGAAACTGCATCCTGCCTCTCAGGGGATGTGACCC
>NW_009639398.1:0-223 GCF_000690535.1 Cariama cristata | reverse complement strand
CTTAAAAGAATAGAACAAAAGCTTTAGGCAATGCAACCTCTCATTTCATGAAAACTGTTCAGTTGTATGGGTTTTTCTTCTGATGTGCTTGACTTACGTGTCTTCATCATCTGATCTTGGCTCAAGTCTGCCTTCATCAACAGTAACAGCAGAGTATGTTTCTGAATCATCTTCTTTGTTTTCTTTTGGAGGCAACATAGTTAATCTCCCTTCTGGAAAGGAA
>NW_009639397.1:0-223 GCF_000690535.1 Cariama cristata | reverse complement strand
TGCCAGCAGGTCCAGAGCGGTGATCTTCCCCTCTAGTCAGTCCTGGTTAGGCCACGTCTGGAGTGCTATGTCCAGTGCTGGGCTGCCCAGTATAAGAGAGACATGGACTTACTGGAGCGAGTCCAGCAAAGGGCCACAAAGATGTTGAAGGCACACAAGCCTGCTTCAGGAGGAGAGGTTGAGAGAGCTGGGAGTTGTTAGCCTGGAGAAGGGAAGGCTCATG
>NW_009639396.1:0-223 GCF_000690535.1 Cariama cristata | reverse complement strand
TGGTCAGTAAAAAGTAAAGAAGATGGTTAATTTTAAATTTAGAAAGATAAGGCACAATTTGAAGTGAATAAAATTTAAAAAAGGAAAAAAGCCTTTACCATGGAAGTGTACATACACAAGACTGAAGAGGAGGAAAATGCAAATACATAAATGTGAATGATAAAGGGAAATTATTTTAAAATACTTTAACATGTGGAATAAAAAGAAAGCCTTTTTAATTTAA
>NW_009639395.1:0-223 GCF_000690535.1 Cariama cristata | reverse complement strand
GGTATTAAGCACTTCTGAGAACTAGCACACCTGTTTCAAATCCTAAATGTGGCTGAAGGTGCTTCTCTTTAGCAATCAGCTTTGAAAACCTGACCTTAATTTCTTGTCTAGAACAGAGGTAATAACACCCAACTGCTTTGTAAGCGCTTGCAAGAGAACACTTGAAGACTGGAGGCTCTGTTCCTTTGCTAAGTATTGCTTGTCAGGAAAGCGTAGCGATCCC
>NW_009639394.1:0-223 GCF_000690535.1 Cariama cristata | reverse complement strand
CAGGAAGGCCAAGGCGTGGATGGAGCTGAGCTTGGCAAGGGGTGCAAAGAATAATAAGAAAGGCTTCTACAGGTATGTCAGCCGGAAAAGCAAGGTTAAAGAAAGCATACCTCCTCTGATAAGCAAGACTGGCAAACTGCCAACAACAGACAACGAGAAGGCTGAGGTGCTTAACAACTCTTCTGCCTCAGTCTTCACTTGCAACCTCGCTCCTTGCACCTCC
>NW_009639393.1:0-223 GCF_000690535.1 Cariama cristata | reverse complement strand
AGCCGAGCCTCACCCCTCGGTGCGGCAGCGATGGCACCGTGGCTGTGGGTCGTGTCGCCGCAGGAACGGAAACCGAAACTCGGGGCGCTCAGCCGGGTGTTTGTCTGAACTCAGCACATCCTGGGCTGCAGCTCTCCCCCGCCCTGACGCCATCGATGCGGTGACGCAGCTTGGCCTCCTCCCTGCTCCGGCTGGGGCTGCGCGGCTCCGGCAGAGGCTTCCT
>NW_009639392.1:0-223 GCF_000690535.1 Cariama cristata | reverse complement strand
GGACAGCACTGGGAGGGGACTGGAGAGTACTGGGAGGACACTGGGAGGGACTGGGAGGACACTGGGTGTCCCCAGGGGAACCTGCTCTGCCCCTTCAGTCCCAGTTACCCCCAGTACTCCCAGTCAGTCCCACTACTCCGAATCACTCCCATCGCTCTATGTTACCCCCAGTATGCCCAGTCACCCCCAGTACTCCCAGTTACTCCCATCACTCCCAGTTATC
>NW_009639391.1:0-223 GCF_000690535.1 Cariama cristata | reverse complement strand
GCACGCCAGCATATTTCTGATTGGCACGGCTTCCTCCTCACCCATCCCCCCCCCAGCTCCCCAATTAGTACAATTACCTCCCCTTAATTAAGGGGCAGACAAAGAGGAGGATGGGAACCGCTCATATTTTCCGGGGTGCCTGTGGAAAGGCAAAACACGGGCTGTCTGCTCCCTGGGTTCCTCCTCCCGGCACTGCAGGGAGACGGCGTGCCAGGACCCAGCC
>NW_009639390.1:0-223 GCF_000690535.1 Cariama cristata | reverse complement strand
ATACATTTATCTGGCCAAGGAGAACAAGGAGCTGCTGATTTCTTCGCTTGTGTTGGTGCTGCAACAGCGTCCGCTGCCGTGGACTGAACGCTCAGGGATCTGCCGAGCACCGTCCTGCCAGGCTGAGGAGTTGGCACGGCCGGGATGGCTTCGTGAGGAGAGCTCACTAGCGAGGTGGCAGACAGCTGATGTCTCTTAAAGTACAAAAAAAAACCCACCTGTT
>NW_009639389.1:0-223 GCF_000690535.1 Cariama cristata | reverse complement strand
CGCTAGCCAGGCCGTTACCAGCCGTTTTCCCGGGGGTTTCTGCTGCCTTGCGAGGTCTGAACACCCCAGCCACCTCCCGTGTAAGGATTTGGAGTCCCTTTGCACCAAACGAGCATCCCCAGCCTGGCACTTCTGGGATACCCAAACACATGGCGTTATCCATACCCGTGGTAAAGCCCCTCGGGGCACGGCACGGGGCTGGGGCCGAGGGCACGGCTGGTCC
>NW_009639388.1:0-223 GCF_000690535.1 Cariama cristata | reverse complement strand
TTAAAATGGCCGGGCTTCTCTTCGCTTCTCCAGGCTGTTACGAGAGAGTCAAACTCATTGGGACGCGTTCGTAGAAACTGTTGTAGACTCGGAAGCACAGGTGAAGAGTCATACGGGATACTGTGGTGCGTATGTATCGGTGGCTGTAGCTTTCAAGAACTTCTGGGGTCTTTTGTGTATTGAGTGGTCATTTGGTTTGAGGTGACTTCATTTTCCCTCCTTT
>NW_009639387.1:0-223 GCF_000690535.1 Cariama cristata | reverse complement strand
GGTCCCAAACATATAGGCCCAAACCCACAGGCTGAAACCCGCAGGCCTAAGCAAGCCTGCAGCCCAAAACCCACAGCCTGAAACCCACAGGTCCAAACTCTGAGGCCCAAACCCATGGGTCCAAACACTCGCAAGTCCTAAACCGCAGGCTCAAACCCACACGCCGAAACTCTGAGGCTCGAACCCGCAGGCTCAAAGTCTGAGGCCCAAACCCGCAGTCCTA
>NW_009639386.1:0-223 GCF_000690535.1 Cariama cristata | reverse complement strand
TTTTATTTTGTCTTAAATATTCCTTAGTATTTGTTATGGTAAAAATACAGCAGTGTTGTGGCTATGATTGTGGAGCGTCTTTGCTAGAAGCCTGTTTCCTCCGAAGGCTGGAGGAAGAGGTGAGGTGTCTTCTCAGGCTCGTTATTTATAGTGGTGTGTGCTTACTGTCAGCATTGGAAGTAATTGTCAGAAAAGGTCAATTTTAGAGAAATTAGCAGATGAA
>NW_009639385.1:0-223 GCF_000690535.1 Cariama cristata | reverse complement strand
TACCATCAGTTTCCCCCAGACACCCCGCTCCTTTGAGGTACTCCAGGGACCTGCTCCCCTCAAGGTCCTGCTTCCTCCAGAGCCCCCCTGCCCCAGTCACTGGCCAGGCCCCACACTCCCGATGCCGGGCAGGTCTGCATATTTGCAGTCTGACATGGCTAGAGGGGTTTTATGGGGAGGTCACTGGAGGGAGTTCTTCCCCCTGCCATTGTCTGGGTGGAGG
>NW_009639384.1:0-223 GCF_000690535.1 Cariama cristata | reverse complement strand
TGCCTGCCCTTGGCTCTGGTACAGTGGAAAAGCTATGATCAGCAAACTCGTATTGTGCTGTGCATGTAAGGGGAAGTTATCAGATGATATGGGGACGTGTTACCATTAATGCCTGTGCTTCTGCCTCCCCTACCTTATTTACACTTCTTTACAAGTCTGTAAAGTCTTGGGAAGGGGCGGGGGATACCACGTTGACTTTGAGAGAAGAAAGTTTTGCTGGGAT
>NW_009639383.1:0-223 GCF_000690535.1 Cariama cristata | reverse complement strand
ACGCCCTGCCCGGCGGAAAGCCCTTCTCCTGGGGCTCACCTTCGGCCCTTCCCCCGACATCGCCGCCTGCCCCCACCTCGGGCCCTCTCCCTAAGTAACATCTCCCCCTTACAAGCTAACCCGATGTGATGGATAACCAGAGGGATGGGAGCCAGGGCAGGCAGCAGGCTAAGTGCGCCTTTTTATTAACTTCTTGTAAAGTAATAGCTCCATTTTAGCTGTC
>NW_009639382.1:0-223 GCF_000690535.1 Cariama cristata | reverse complement strand
GGGGCAAGGGCCTGGGGCAGGGGCAGGGCGCTGGGGAGAGGGGACAGGGACAGGGCAGAGGCACCAGGGACGCCGGGCTCGCCCTCCCACCTCCAGTTCGCCTACAACGGCCCTCGCTCCCCAGGGAGAGGGGACCTCCCCGAGGGGGGGACTCCAGCTGGGGAGGGGGTCCTGGCCAGGAGAAGGGGTCCCTGCAGGGGTCCACAGCCCCGGCCCTGGCACC
>NW_009639381.1:0-223 GCF_000690535.1 Cariama cristata | reverse complement strand
CTGGGCTACATTGTCTGGGGTTTTGAGGCCTATCTGTCATATTGAGGCAACAGACCCTTTTAACACTTCACTTTGCTTTGATATGCAGTCTTGTCTCTTCCTTCTCCCTCTTTTCTTCAGGAGTTATATTGCCGGAAAGGGTGATGATTTTCACAGCAAATAAAGAGGCCTTCTCCTAGCTTTATTGTCTTCAGAAGAAACACTCTGTGAATTTTATGACCAA
>NW_009639380.1:0-223 GCF_000690535.1 Cariama cristata | reverse complement strand
ATCGGCGCTGGTGACCCGGCTGCTCTACGAAGCCCGTGGTCCTGGTGGTTTGGTTCTTCTCTTGGAGATCCTCACCGACAACCCTCGGCGAAGCCAACACGATGTCCGCCTCGTCCTGACCCGTCACGGGTCAGTCCCGGGGCGGGGGCGGCGGGGGGAACCCAGGCACCCGGGTCGGAGAACCCAGGGACCCAGGGCTGAATTCGGCGCGGGTGCCCGCAGG
>NW_009639379.1:0-223 GCF_000690535.1 Cariama cristata | reverse complement strand
CGCATTCCTGGTTGTTTGCAGAAAATTTACAGCTGAGCAATAAAAGTTTACGACTGAATCACAAGTTGGATTGGCCACAGGAAGTCATGTGGACTCCATCCATGAACGTGAACTTTTTATTGTGGTTTCTCTTATGACTCTTTCGCAGTAGTCTTTCCTTTAACAGTCCAAGCAGTGCCAGGGGTAGGATGGTATTTTTCCCCCCCTTAATTATTAGCGTGAT
>NW_009639378.1:0-223 GCF_000690535.1 Cariama cristata | reverse complement strand
CCTGCGGGAATCAATGCGATAAAACGGGTTTTTAATGGGTTAATTGACTGGAGCCGCTATCATGTTTAAACACCTGTTTCTGAAAAGAGATTCAGCCAAAACTCGTCCCCTCCCTGATCGATAGATGCTCAGCCTTGCTCCATTGCCTGTTGATCGACCCCAAACGCCACCGGCAAACAAGAGAGGAAAAAATCCATTTCACCTTTTAAAAATCCCGATACTT
>NW_009639377.1:0-223 GCF_000690535.1 Cariama cristata | reverse complement strand
AGAACTAATTTTAAAAAGAATCTTCAGCAGCAGAATGAGTGAAATCTGAGGGAAAGTGTTTTAAATCATTAATAAGGTGGATACGTTATATCTCCTCTAAGAGCTACAATGGAAATTGCCTTGTTAGGCATGAATGTAGTGTTTATTGAACAAAGGCCAAGATGATCACTGCGTTGTTGGAAAGACTAATTTGTTAACAATTCTAGAGTAATTTAAATGATAG
>NW_009639376.1:0-222 GCF_000690535.1 Cariama cristata | reverse complement strand
CAAGCACTGACTGTTCTCATCAGAAGTTACCGATCTAATAAGGGGAAGTCTACAGACAAGGATAAGAAAAGTTGTAATTGGAATTGCATCATACTACCAGCAGCTTGGGTGGTAGCCCCATCTTCCCCTTGATCTATGTTGCCACATACCAGAAGGTGAAGCTAAATATGTGATGTATTATAAATATCTAGCTCAATTAAGAAAGTCTTCTTCCTTTTAACC
>NW_009639375.1:0-223 GCF_000690535.1 Cariama cristata | reverse complement strand
AATCTGAAACACTTTCTGTAAATAAAAGCAGAAACAGTGAATCTCTCCCCTTTCTGCCATCACTAACCTGCACCAAAGAAGAGCTGAGTTTCTGGAACTTGCCCATCCTGCACCTATTTCCCCTGACTTCTTTCTTGACCAGTTTTCATAAAAAAGATTTCTTTTTGTCTTAAAAAAAACATTTCCAGTGAGTCGTGGTTTAACCCCAGCCAGCAACTAGGTA
>NW_009639374.1:0-223 GCF_000690535.1 Cariama cristata | reverse complement strand
CAGAGCAGCTATTAGGGTCATTACGGTACACAGACTCCTGCTATTAAGGGTATTACAACAGCTGGACCCTGATATTAGGAACATTACGGTATCTGGACTCCACTATTATGGGAAATGGGACCCTGGCATGAAGTGTGGAGCAGCTATTAGGGGTATTACGCTACCTGAGCCCCATTATTAGGGGTTTTACGGTAGCTGGATGCCACTACTAGGAGCGTTACGG
>NW_009639373.1:0-222 GCF_000690535.1 Cariama cristata | reverse complement strand
TATACAGCCAATAAAAATACTATAAAAGTATTTGATTTGCATTAATTTCCCTTGCATAGCTGTGAATTGATACCATGACTCTCTCTCGCTCTCTCCAAAAGACACAGTTCTCACTTGACTGGGTGCTTCTCTGGGTGTCACACAATGAGGAGAGACACCCAGCCAGCTGCGCCACCCAAGGGAGATGCTGCTGAACTCCCGGGGAAACGGGCCCTTGAATGC
>NW_009639372.1:0-222 GCF_000690535.1 Cariama cristata | reverse complement strand
GGGAAGAGGAGGAGGAGGAGGAGGCGGCGGTGGCAGGGTCCCGTGGCTGCCCAGCCCCACGGCAGCACCAGGCTGGCCCTTGGCAAAAGGACAGAGTTAGCTCAACTTGGCTTCCCAGAAGGGACGGAGAGGAGAAACCGTGTCACTCTCATGAGCTCATGAGTATTTTTGGTGACTTGCCTGGCGTCCTGCCATGCTACAGGCGAAGGCTGGCAGGGGACC
>NW_009639371.1:0-222 GCF_000690535.1 Cariama cristata | reverse complement strand
CACGCCTCCTCCCGGTTTGGCTGGAACAGCGCCCGTTCTCTTTTCAGCAGATCTCCCCTCGTTCAGGCCTTTCTCAGTAACTGCACCCTCTGAGGCTGACCGCAGGCCTCTCGGGCAGCGCCTGCTTTTGGAGCCGGCGGCGCTTGACGCCTGCCGTCGTTGCTGCAGGGGTCGGCTGTTACGCGGACAGGCCCAGGCCCGCGCTCGTCAGCGCCCGCTCCG
>NW_009639370.1:0-222 GCF_000690535.1 Cariama cristata | reverse complement strand
CTTAAATGGTCTCGTCTATCACTTGGAGAAGCAGGTTTTCATCAACGCATTCCAGGCACCTGGATTGTTCATGCCCTGCTGTCTGGAATAATCCCGTAATCGCTGCCAAGAGAGAAGCCAGAAATAATGCTGAGGCAGACACCATCCCAGGACATTTTTCTCTGCAGAGAAATGTGAAATCTGCGTTCGCAGAATGCAGAAACTCTGAAGAGAAGTACTGGG
>NW_009639369.1:0-222 GCF_000690535.1 Cariama cristata | reverse complement strand
TATCACCAAGTGTAACTGCAAGAATCTTGCAAAAAGCTATGACTGAACTCTCATTAATTTTCTTGATGCAATCATCTTGTCTAACATTACCCCATAATCATAAACCAAATCAGTGTTTGTTCAGACACACTACCCAGAGTAGCTTGAATTTTAAGTGTTATTTGATAACACTTCTAATTTGATAAATCCACCTACTTGCATAAAACAAGAAATCCTGAGAAG
>NW_009639368.1:0-222 GCF_000690535.1 Cariama cristata | reverse complement strand
CCAGGCTGTAAACTGCTACTTCCCACAGCGGGAACAACCATGGGCCAGAATGGCTCCCAGTCCTGCCTTCTAAATGACTGCTGTGCCCTTCCCTAAGCTCACTGCGCAAACAGAAAGTCTTTTTAGCAGTCTCGGTGCTACTGAGTATACCTTGACATGTGGCCCTTGAGAAGCCTCCATCCTAGCTGAGCCTCTAGGACAACATCATTCCCAGCCCTAGGG
>NW_009639367.1:0-222 GCF_000690535.1 Cariama cristata | reverse complement strand
TGGGAGTCCCCCCCAGGGTGGGAATTGCAGGCAGGTGGGTCAGGGGTGCCATGGCGTGATGCCATCCGTCCCTTTGCAGGGGACCTCGTCTGAGTTTCAGCTGAGCCTGGGCAGGCCAAGAGGACCCAATGTGCGCAGGGGTGACCCGAATCCATGCCCAGGGCTGCGGGGACAGGGATTGTCCCCTCTCAGCTTGGGGACTCCACAGCATCGCTCTCGCTG
>NW_009639366.1:0-222 GCF_000690535.1 Cariama cristata | reverse complement strand
AGTGCTGCTATTGAAAAGCTGGTCTGCATGTCTGCCAATAACGTACTTGGATCTAGCGCTGCAACAGCTGGAGCAGGAGATCCACTGCCGAGGAGTTTCAGTTAAATGAGACAGGGATGAGTTAAAAGGAACTCAAGGGGGACAGCTGAAAGGCAAGGTGAAAAAGGAGATTCTCATACAGCTGCAGCACAGCAATATATATATATATATACACACACACAC
>NW_009639365.1:0-222 GCF_000690535.1 Cariama cristata | reverse complement strand
CCCCACAAGAAGACACGAAGGGAGCAAACGTGGATTTGGAGACAGGTTGGATCTTTGCTGTCGCCCTGGCCCCGTGGGAAGGAGAAAGGAAAGGAGTCTCCAACCCTCGGACATCTCTCCGGAAAAGCGGCTGCTCGCAGCCTGGAGGCAGGGAGCAGGGAAGCATCCCGGGCCGCGCGGAGGGCAGAGCCCCGGGGGGGCAGCAGGTGGGAAAGGGGGGGG
>NW_009639364.1:0-222 GCF_000690535.1 Cariama cristata | reverse complement strand
GCTGCTTTGCTGTCAGAGTACTGAACTGGGAATCCAGACACCAGATTATACTTCTGGCTCCACCACAAACTTCCACTGGGACGCAAAAATCAAGATCTGTCTCTAAGTCTTCCATTTGTAGAACTACTCAGATTTGATTTATTAATGACAGCAATGCACTGAGAGATCTCTGAACAGAAAATATTACAGAAGTGCCAGGTTATCTGTTTCCTGAGCAAATAT
>NW_009639363.1:0-222 GCF_000690535.1 Cariama cristata | reverse complement strand
ATGGCACCCGAGGCACATGCCGTGCTCCTCGAGCGCAAACAGCAATGAGGACGTTGAGACTGGCAGGATGCCTAAGACCCAGAAGATGGACTACAGAAACTACACAACAGACACAAGCTGGAACTACCCTGCCTGTGCTGGTCTCCTGCTGAGAAATTAACCTGCTCCCTCTGCCTGCCCGAAGGGAACTGTTCTCCCAAACACCAGTCCCTCAACTTAGCT
>NW_009639362.1:0-222 GCF_000690535.1 Cariama cristata | reverse complement strand
TTGATGTTACACAGGACTTCTGATTTAGCCAAGTGAAACAAAATATTCTGAAAGTACAATAAAAATGTAAGTGACACTTAGCAAAACACAGCAAGTTCAATACACAGGTCAATCACGATACCAATGTGGTTCCCATTACTGGTTTCTATAGTATGCTCACTGTCATGATGCTGGGCATCCCTAGTCCCCAGGAAGAAATACATGGGTTGAAACCAGCTCAAG
>NW_009639361.1:0-222 GCF_000690535.1 Cariama cristata | reverse complement strand
CAGAGCGCTCTCTGACCAGCAGGCACCTCAGTCGCCCTCCTGAGAGTCTCAAATGTGTCACCTCATCGGCATAATGCCTGTCAAGCCCTTCTTGTCTTGCAATTACAGCTTAAAGCATGGATCTGCCTGGTGTGCATCCTGTTGTAGGTGTTTGAGTGGTCATCTCCTGTGGTGGAAAGCCAGATGGCACCCACAGCTGTGCTCTTGAGAGCTCTGTTTCCA
>NW_009639360.1:0-222 GCF_000690535.1 Cariama cristata | reverse complement strand
AGCAGTTTGTCAGCTTCTTATAATGAAGTGGGATGTTTCTACTTTGAAATGATTTTTTTCCCCCAGACCTTCATACCTTAAGTAATTACCATGGCTTTGGTCAGCCTTGCTAGTAAGAATTGCGTTGGTCAGCCTTGCTTACCAGGTATGTGTAAATTCAGTGTGGTGTGCTGCTCTGGGAAGAATTCTTTGGCTAGTTGACAAGAGGATCCTGTTACTGTT
>NW_009639359.1:0-222 GCF_000690535.1 Cariama cristata | reverse complement strand
CCCCTCCTTGCAGGCTGCCACTAATATAACTTTTCTGACCTGAGATTTCTCACAAAGTTTGCAGAACTGTGCACTGCACAACTGGTTGCCAGGTGCTCATATATAAATAATTCATTGTTACCTTTTTGTTTAGTAGCAACAACTCAAAAAAGCACAGATGGAATGATATTAAACCCAGAATAAATTAATACAGACAAATCGCAAACTGTTTTATTACATATA
>NW_009639358.1:0-222 GCF_000690535.1 Cariama cristata | reverse complement strand
CACTGGAGAGTCAAGGTGAACTTATTGCCTGCGGAAGGAAAAAGCAAGGTGAGGGGCGGTGGAAAATTTTGCAGGCGCCAAAAAAGAAAAAAAAATGGGGGAAAAAAGGGGAAAAAAGGGAAAATTCCCGGCGGCCTCGCTGGCACCGTGGGGAGAGGGAGGCCCTAAGGCGGAGCGGGAACGGACGGAGCCTCCCGGCAGCTTCTGGCATCGGACAAAACA
>NW_009639357.1:0-222 GCF_000690535.1 Cariama cristata | reverse complement strand
ACTTGCTTGAGTTTGTCAGCAGATTGTTAACGAGCACAACTTAGAAGGAGCTACTGGGGTCTGTTCTGAAGCCCACTGACAGAGCAAAGTCACTGGAGAATGGTGTGTTGTATTTTTTTGAAGCTTAAGCTGTCAAACTCTGGCAGTGTCCCAAAACTAACTGCCTTCCTCATGAAAAAAGGACTGGAGTTGTACCTCAGTGTTCCAGCATCTCACCTGCTG
>NW_009639356.1:0-222 GCF_000690535.1 Cariama cristata | reverse complement strand
AGGCTGCTCTGGAGGAAGCTGAGGTACACGCCCATAATCACTGGTGTCTGCACTAAAAAAATGAGGAACGAGGAAATACGACTAAACGCTGTTTGGTCCCCCTGTGTTCTGGCTGGGAAGCGCAGCCAGCTGAGATTTCCTGAAATATTCTGTAATTACCTAGAAAGCAAGCAGTAGTTTTATTGATGTTAGAAATGTTTGTGTTCATTTGTCCAGGCCTCC
>NW_009639355.1:0-222 GCF_000690535.1 Cariama cristata | reverse complement strand
AAAAAAATCTCCTTTAAGAAATAATCTCATAAATATCATTTAAAACCAAGTTAAGCAATGAATGAAGATTAAAAATTAAGAATTCACTTGATAAGTCATTTCATAAGAGAATGGCAGGGATCTGAACTGACTACTTGGCTATGGAAAACAAGCAGCACTTCCATTTCATTCACCACTGAACCTACCTACATACAGAGATACGGGTATATGCGTTTGTGCATA
>NW_009639354.1:0-222 GCF_000690535.1 Cariama cristata | reverse complement strand
TAATTAAAGTCTCAGAGTGATTCCTAGAGTTTATCATTATGCTACAAATGGCAATATTTTTTTTTTAAAGGTGACAACAAGAGGAATACTTCCAAAAAAACTTCAAACCTCTTCACTATGGCAAACACTTTCAGTAGCAGAAAGAGGAAAATAGAAATGTCATTGAGGATAACATGTGTAATAGAGAACCATTAATCTGACAGTAAAATCTTCAAGTAAAAA
>NW_009639353.1:0-222 GCF_000690535.1 Cariama cristata | reverse complement strand
CCAGGAAGATACCTCCAATTTAGATGTTCTGTACTGCCGTTACAACGGTCCTGCCAACGGTTGTTCCTTTGCTGACGTAAAACACACGTCATGAGGTGTGACAGCCAGTCTCACCTTCAATAAGAGCAATCTCAAAGCCTACGAGAACTCAACATTACCCATCAGCACCTTTTGCCTGGAGACGAAATATTGCAACAACGATATGCTGCAATTGCAGGTAAC
>NW_009639352.1:0-222 GCF_000690535.1 Cariama cristata | reverse complement strand
TCCGATCCCACCATGGCACCTCCTTGGCATCTCATAGGGGCAGGGAGCAGAAAAGGCTCCTTTCCTTGAGTTTTTATTATTATATTTAGAATACATTATTACAGGGTATCTGGTGTTTTTCTTGCGATGTGCCCTGGCGCTGGTATAGACATATCATCGTGTTCCCAAAATGCAGGAGTAGCATCGTATGAAACCTGGAGTCCGAGCTTTGAGAAAAGGAAA
>NW_009639351.1:0-222 GCF_000690535.1 Cariama cristata | reverse complement strand
GTTGAGAGAAGAGAGGGAGCAGGGCAAAGAGCAGGACCACAGCCGTGGATTTCAGGACAGCAGACTTGAACTGTGCCAGAGATCTGTTTGGAAGAATCCCATGGGATATGGCCTTGGAGAGAAGAGGGGTCCTGCAGATCTGCTTGATACTCACAGCCCACCTCCTCCAAGCTCAAGAATGGTCCCTCCTGGCAAGTAGGAAACCAAGCAAAGGCAGCAGGA
>NW_009639350.1:0-222 GCF_000690535.1 Cariama cristata | reverse complement strand
TCCCCGCTCGCTCCCCCCGCCTCCCGCACCATAGCCCCCTCTTTTATTTATTTATTCCCCCCCTCCAGCCTCTGCAATCCACAAAGGAGGAGGACTCGGGGGACATCCTGCCCGTCCCTTTGTTCTAAATACAACAAAGTCCCTTTTTGCCCGCTGCCGTCCCGTAGCAAATTTCAAGGTAGTCAGCTTCCCCCCACCCCACGCACACGCATCGCCCCTTCC
>NW_009639349.1:0-222 GCF_000690535.1 Cariama cristata | reverse complement strand
ATGTAGAAGGCATTTCTCTTGCTTTCTTATTAGAATGACACTGTCTTATATGAGAAAAGCCTTACTAAAAAAAGTCAAAGCAAATGCTTGCTGCAGGAACTTTTTTCTTTGTAAATAACTTACAGGGCTGACCCTAAGTTAAGTTTTAAAAACAAGCACTAAGGCTGATCCAAATAGTTTGAGAACAAATTTAAAAACAAATACACATACATATAAGACACA
>NW_009639348.1:0-222 GCF_000690535.1 Cariama cristata | reverse complement strand
CAGGGGCTGCCCACTCCTGCTCTGCCTTGCCACGCCGTGCCGTTCCCAGGGTGCAGGGTGACGGTATGAGGGGCTGCATACCCTGGCTGTGCCATGCCACCCCTGGGGTACAGCCTGGAAGGGCCAAGGGGCTGCCTGCTCTTGCTGTGCTGCGCGGTGCTGTCTGGTGCCATGGTGCCACGCTGTCCCACACGGTGCCGTGTCCTACTGGGCTGTGCCACG
>NW_009639347.1:0-222 GCF_000690535.1 Cariama cristata | reverse complement strand
AAAAAAAAAAATCCCAGACCCTAGTAACACGCAGGCTGCATTGGGGAGGGAGATGTTTCTGGTGGTGCGCGGTCCCGCTGGAGCCAGGCGGGATCTGCAGAGGGGAGGTTAATGCTTAGTAAGATGCTTCCTAAAAATTGGGTGCTAATTTGCTTCCTAGCATAGACAGGGCAGAGGGAAAGGATTACACTTCAGCTTCCCCTGACTCCGGCTGGCATTCCC
>NW_009639346.1:0-222 GCF_000690535.1 Cariama cristata | reverse complement strand
GCGAATTGGAGAGGTGAGAATGGAACAATGGCTACCTGGTCTGGTTTACCTCCGGCTGGCAGCTCAGCCCCATGCAGCTACTCACTGGCTGGTATCGAGGAGAAAATTGGAAGGGTAAAAGTGGGAAAACTTTGGGGTGAGATAAAGAAAAGTTAATAAGAAAAAAAGGAAAAAAGGCAGGTTGGGCACCAACATAGAAAAACAAAACCAAGAAATGCCAGT
>NW_009639345.1:0-222 GCF_000690535.1 Cariama cristata | reverse complement strand
TAGACTAACACAGAAACAGGCTATTTCCAAGTTACTTTACAAAAACATCCTTCTGGACAAAAAAGCCCCACTGTAACAATACCTCCTTAGCCAGGGAGCTAAGAAGAGCAAAACGTGATTATTGCCATCTTTTGTACATCTTGTGATGTAGCTGTGATGTACTGGGGACAGCCCTTGTACAGACTTATTTGAAATTTTGTGATTAAGTTAGCACATTGAAAA
>NW_009639344.1:0-222 GCF_000690535.1 Cariama cristata | reverse complement strand
GGCCAGGGAAGGGTAAATGAAGTGTTGGAAGTGCCCTGTTCTGATGAAGCAGAAAAGACTGTGTGAAACGAGCAAGTGGGAGAAGAAACTCACCGAGTGTTTATCTTGAGCAATTTCATTCATAACTTGGCACCGAGTGCTCCGTGGGATAACAAGTTTAAAACACTCACGATTGTTCTAGAAGAAACCTTCCCAACGGAGAGGCGCGGGCGACTCCAGCTC
>NW_009639343.1:0-222 GCF_000690535.1 Cariama cristata | reverse complement strand
CCCGGTGCTGGCGACTCTCCGCAGGGAGCCGGTGTGCCCTCGCCCCTTCCCCGCTCGCCTCCCGCTCCGGCCTCGCCGCGGTGCCGGGGCCGCTGACGGGCTGGCGCGGTTTGCAGCCGTGGCAACGCTTTTTCTCGTTGCTGTCGCTTACATGAGCGGGGGCTTTGCTAGAAGGGAGTCCTAGAGTCTCCTCGATACATTTTTATTCATATATATGTATAA
>NW_009639342.1:0-222 GCF_000690535.1 Cariama cristata | reverse complement strand
TCCTCTTTGGAGGGTGTCCAGTGTGAGAAAGTGATGAGATTGAAGGGATAAAGGAGAGGTGCTGCCCAGAGCTCACCCTTCACGGGTGGTCGCCCGGTGGAAGGGACAGCCCGTTTTCCTGTCAAACTAAACGGGCCGAGGTCCCCATCTGTGCTAGAGAACGCTGCCGGGGCGCAGCAGTTGGTTACGTGGGGACCCTTCAGCCTCTGAGGGAGGAGCTAG
>NW_009639341.1:0-222 GCF_000690535.1 Cariama cristata | reverse complement strand
TGTGACAGCCTGGCAGACATGGAAGCCCTCCCGCAATCTTGGGAGAGGATTTTGGAGCGCTACAAGGAAGACGTCGTTCAAGGTAGTTCTGCTTACAGCAGATCCCAAGGGACTTTCCTTGAGCTCCATGCTGATGTCTCAGCTCTGGAGACAGCACATAGGCCCAGTGTGGCTTGCTGTGTTGGTCTCAGTAGCAGTGGGTGACCTTGCTCAGTTTGCAGT
>NW_009639340.1:0-221 GCF_000690535.1 Cariama cristata | reverse complement strand
TTATGTTGACGCTGCCAAGACAAGGACGTTTTTGCTGCCAGATGATGCTCTCAAAGCTCATATAGATTAAGTGACTCTGAGAAATGTTCCTGACATATGTATATGTCAAGTAGCCTTTTAATGTGGATAATGATAGTTCTGTGCGTCTTTTTGGTAGATCTGTCTGCATAACTCTCAGCCAAATGGTAGTGTATTTGAGGCTATTGCTTTGAGTCACCTGA
>NW_009639339.1:0-222 GCF_000690535.1 Cariama cristata | reverse complement strand
AGGTTTTCCCCCGATCCTGCGCGTTTTCCTGTCGCGGCCGCCGTCTCTGTGTCAAGTTTTGTTCGTTTGCTTCATCCCGGCTTCGCGGGAGGGAAGGGCGGAGGGAGGAGCGGGCAGCCCCCGGGAGCCCCCCGGAGAGCGGCCCTCCGGGCCGGCCGCGTTTCCTGCGTGTTTGCCCGGCAAACCTCTCAGCTGGGGGAAAAGTCTGCGTGGGTTCGTGGC
>NW_009639338.1:0-221 GCF_000690535.1 Cariama cristata | reverse complement strand
CCTTGGAATGACTAGCTACCAGTTTTCTTATACAAGTAGCGTATTGGTCTGATGATCATTACAGAAGTTCTTTTACCTCAAAATGTGTAACATGCTCGCTCTTAAATGGAACCTTTACAACTATTAGTTTCGTTAGTTACATAACCTTATCAATGTTCTTACCCCAAAGTAATCATTGGTCAGTTCTACTTCGCTCTACTGACTGGAATCCTTGATATTCA
>NW_009639337.1:0-222 GCF_000690535.1 Cariama cristata | reverse complement strand
GGATGCTGGGACCTGGCAGCAGCCCCCTACACCCCAGTGGTGCCCGGGGAGAGGGATGCTGGGATGGGGAGCACATCTACCAGCGCATCCAGAGGCTCCGGCTACCCCCGGTCCTGCGGCGGGTGCCCTCGCTGTGCATCGAGCATCTCATCACGCTCCTTCCCCAGGCACCTTCTCCCTCCTCTCTCCCCGCGGCTCCCGAGAGTGGACACTGGGTCCCGA
>NW_009639336.1:0-221 GCF_000690535.1 Cariama cristata | reverse complement strand
TTTTCTACCCTTTTAAAAAATGGGTGCAACATTTCCCTTTTACCAGTCACCAGAGACTTCACCTAAACTGCCTTGACTTTTCAAATATCATAGAGAGTGTCTTGGCAACTGCATCAGCTATTTCCCTCAGGACTCAGGGATATATCTTGTCAGGTCCCATACACCTATGTATGTTTAGGTTCCTCAGGTGGTCACGAACCAGATCTTCTCTTACAGTGGGA
>NW_009639335.1:0-221 GCF_000690535.1 Cariama cristata | reverse complement strand
GGAGCAGGCTGATGCATTCTTCAGTTTAGGTTGAAAAAACATCTGTTGCCATCTGGCAAAGGCAAGTCACAGAACTACAGAAAGTAGCAGCAGGAAGACAGGCCAAGCAGTCCCTGTTCCCTGAAGAGTGAGAACTTGAAGAATGAGGATTGATATCGACCACAAACAAAAGAAGAAGAGTTGTGTGGAACCATGCAGCATTTTCCAAAGTAGGACACATA
>NW_009639334.1:0-221 GCF_000690535.1 Cariama cristata | reverse complement strand
GCTGCCTGTGCCCCAGGCAGAAACAGGCACAACCCTGCAGCCTCTCTTTGCAGCACGAGTGCTCCAGCCCCACTGTTTCAATGGCCTTCCCTGAACATCTTTACTTATCAGTGTGCCCTCTGCCTCGGACCCCAAACAGGACACAGTACCCAGATGAGGCACAGCAGGACTGCTGCCAGGGGTCTGCATTCTCAGGGCAGGGCTGCCCATTGCTCCTGCCT
>NW_009639333.1:0-221 GCF_000690535.1 Cariama cristata | reverse complement strand
ACAGCTGATGGGCCAGCGCAAGGGTCTGGAGCCCCCACCCCACCCTCCTGCTGCCAGACCACAGGAGCATTTTGTGACACATATATATAAATAAAAATGAAATATTTAATGTCCTTTTTTTAAAAAAAAGAATCCCTGACAAAGTGATTTCCTGAGGATCCTCACCAGTGAGGTGGGAGGTGGAAGGTGTTTGACATGGGGTGTGCATGACAGCAGGGGAA
>NW_009639332.1:0-221 GCF_000690535.1 Cariama cristata | reverse complement strand
AACATAATGCATGGCAGCTTAAGTAATAATGTGAATTGCATTAGAAGTCATTCAAATGTTTAACACATGCAGTGTTACAGGCTTCTAATACAGCTATTTCAGTTAAAGATCTTAAAGTAATTGCAACAAATCTGACTCCTGTTTCTGTCTTTGACAGATCTATCTCTCTTTTCACCCCTCTTTCTCATCATCCATTCCAGCCACTCCAGCCAGTAACTCAG
>NW_009639331.1:0-221 GCF_000690535.1 Cariama cristata | reverse complement strand
TTGGAAGAGACCTGAAATGGTCATCTCTGTTTGCCTTTCCATTTCCAAAACAAATTCAGTGATACTTAACCACTCACAGAGAAATGTGCTTAACTTCTTCAAATCAGGTATATAATTAACACCAAAACCATCTTTTAAAAATGAAGAGGGGAAAAGCTGGTTGTGGATGCTGTTGTTATTTTGGGTTTTAATCCTAGCTGGATGTTTATAGCTTCTGTATC
>NW_009639330.1:0-221 GCF_000690535.1 Cariama cristata | reverse complement strand
AAATGAAACTTGTGGGCTCAAGGGTTTTCCAGCAACTTTAGAAGTTTCAGAGATGTTGAAAATTATTGATTATCGTGTGAAAAGCCATCACGGACTGGCTCCGTGACCCATTTCTTCCATTTAGAGGGAAACTGTTGACCAGGGGAGTCCCATACCTTGCGCAACCCAAGGCAGTTTTGCGTTCTGACTCTACTCTTGCAATCAGCCAAGATCCTCTTCTA
>NW_009639329.1:0-221 GCF_000690535.1 Cariama cristata | reverse complement strand
CGAGGCCGACCCCGAGTTCCAGGGCTTCCACAGCGTCCTCTCCATCGTCGCCTTCCTCTGCAAGGCCCCACTGGTGCCCGAGGGCACCCCCGTCGTCAACGCCCTCTTCCGCCAGCGCAGCTGCATCGAGAACATCCTGAGGTACCCCGGGGGTCCCCGTCCTCGTGGGTGCCAGCTCCCACCCACCCCGGTGCCCACGGTGGTACCCAAGGCTTGCAGAT
>NW_009639328.1:0-221 GCF_000690535.1 Cariama cristata | reverse complement strand
AATGGGTCTGGGGTACCTGGAGGGCTCCAATGTTCATCTAGCCCCTACTCCCTTTTTCTTTCTGCATGACTGAAGTATGACCTTTTGCCTGTGCAGTCACAGTTCACTGGTGTATACGTGCCAACAGCAGGCAGTATTTCAGTTCACAGTATAGAAAAGTCACTTCACAAGGCAATGCCCCCTCCATGCCTCTCCTTCTCTCCCCTCTGCAGGATGCACCT
>NW_009639327.1:0-221 GCF_000690535.1 Cariama cristata | reverse complement strand
GTTTGTATAATAGAGTAGGGGCTAAAAGCTTAAAACCATGTCATGAAAACATGGTGAGCACTGAAACTACCAAAAGGTGTGTTCTTTAGCCAGCAGGCTGTCTTTTACAGACCATGCAAAGCAGAATCCAGCGGAGCTAGACAGCCGTCAGAGGGGCTGTCAGAACCCCCTGCTCCATCCACATCTCCAGGCTTACCTAACTCCTGGCCAATTGCTTGCTC
>NW_009639326.1:0-221 GCF_000690535.1 Cariama cristata | reverse complement strand
TGTTAGAACATCAACTCTCAATCTTTGGTTTAGGTGTGAAGGGAAGCAGTTCACAGTGAATAAAACAAACTAGTGTGGACAAAGGGATGATCTCTATGAGTCCTGGGCCACGGAAACAGGAGTAGAATCATAAATGAAGAAAGAAGAAAAATAATGGCCCAATCTACTGAATATTTTATATATCCATATATTAAAAAAAAAAATCAAAATCAAACTCTGGA
>NW_009639325.1:0-221 GCF_000690535.1 Cariama cristata | reverse complement strand
TCTCAGAGAAGTCTCAGAACGTCTCAGACGCCCCGCCCGTTTGTTGAACATGGGTGACAACCACTTTGTCCCTGCAAGCAGAGACATAGTGTTTAATTTTTTTAGAGAAGTTTAACTCGCGTCCTTAGGTACCAGATATCGATTGAACACGAGAGAATTGGTATAATTTGCAGAGTGTTATCGACTGGATCGGTGCCCTGCAAAAGGACGCTAGACTTCGG
>NW_009639324.1:0-221 GCF_000690535.1 Cariama cristata | reverse complement strand
GAATTATCTGTATCGGGCCTTTTTCCCATCTTCTTTGTCCCCCTGCGACGCCGTGTTTATTTAGCTCCGCGCCCGGATCCCGCTCCCTTCCCGCCTTCTCCTTCTTTCTGGCCATTTATTTATTTGCCTTCAATGCCGAAACCCACGGGTCGCTCGGAAATGCGGCGCGTTGCCTTTGAAAAGGAGGGGGGGAAAAAACCCAACCCAAACCCGATGCATTT
>NW_009639323.1:0-221 GCF_000690535.1 Cariama cristata | reverse complement strand
CCTGCCCCCGGTTCTGTCGTGGCTCTGCCACCGCAGGCAGAAAGAGGGCAGGGCCCTGTCACAGGGGGTCGGTGACATGGCTGGCACACGGAGGGTACAGAAAGGGCTGCGCCGTGAGCCAGCCTAGGCTGGAGGTGAGGCGGTGAGTGGGTGGGCAAAGGCTGAGGTGAGGGGGCAGGGAAGGGGACGGCCGGGCCACAGGCAGGGAGGCAGGGGTTGCC
>NW_009639322.1:0-221 GCF_000690535.1 Cariama cristata | reverse complement strand
CAGAATTGTTCTTCCAGGTGTGGACAGCAAGGGAAGCACAAACGCTGCGGTCACTGAAGATTTTGAGAACTACCTCATAGCAGGAGCCATGGCGATCTTGGGCGTCACGATGCAAGGGATTTTAGTCTGCTATGCAATCTATCAGGAGAGGAATTGACAAAAGTGAGTTGTTGGGAGTTTTTTTGGCCAAGCTTGTATATTAGATGGCTGCTACTGACCAT
>NW_009639321.1:0-221 GCF_000690535.1 Cariama cristata | reverse complement strand
CGGCCTTGAGCTGCCTCTGCTTCCTCACGTGGGACTTTGGGTGCAAAAGTGGAGAAATTGGTGCAAACTCACTTTTGTTTTTTTGAAGGAAAGCAGGGAGCAGCTGCCCTCCCCCTCCCAGCTCCACGCCACCCACCTCTCTCTCCTCTAGCCGAGTGGCCAAATCCTGCGCCTTGCCCTCGGCCTCGGCCAGCGCCCGTCCGCGCCGTTCCACCTCCTCT
>NW_009639320.1:0-221 GCF_000690535.1 Cariama cristata | reverse complement strand
TGGTTTGTCACCACCCTCAAGGGAACTGTATACCATTTATCACAGCTTACAGATACCAAAGGGCTGCAGGATGAACTGCTGAGTAGGTGAAGATACAAATGTAGAAACAGCACACTAAAAATGGCCAAAATTTGAAAGGCAATGTAGATTATGGCTGCTGTATCATACTGAAGGCAATCACGGCAAGCTTTATACGCAGCACTGGTGAGGCTGCACCTCGA
>NW_009639319.1:0-221 GCF_000690535.1 Cariama cristata | reverse complement strand
CTCCTTTAAGAGAGCGAAGTGCTCCTCACGCAGATTGCAGGCTGTTCGTCTGCAGTGCCCAGCTGACGCGGGGCTGGAGGCTCCCACGCGGGACCTGAGTTGTAGGGGAGTAAATCATCCACGCGTTAAATGCACCCTCTGCCCGGGCTCCGCTTGGCGGCCTCTTGCCGTTGCCCTAAACACATGTAAGTCAGGACCGGGGGGGCTGGGGCGGAGGGGGC
>NW_009639318.1:0-221 GCF_000690535.1 Cariama cristata | reverse complement strand
TCCCATTAATTACAATTTCCTAATAACCACCACTTTCTGTGTTTATCTGTCAGCTAGTTCTTAAGCTGTGAATTTGCACTTTATTGATATTACATAGAGCTATTCTTGATTTGTGCTAATCAGAACATCAGGCAATATGCAATCGTGTAGTGTACTTCTCAAAAGTCTGAATATATTGCACCTATATAGCAATCAACCCAGCTTCCAGAGGGGTAGCTTAT
>NW_009639317.1:0-221 GCF_000690535.1 Cariama cristata | reverse complement strand
TAAGAGATCTGGCACAGTCACATCCCGCTAAAGGAACTCAGAAGCCAGTTTTGCTTATGATTGCAGGACAAAATCACAGAGAAAATAATTTGGTATCTGAAAGATCAGGTTCTTCACCCGCTGGAGAATGTTCATGCGATCTGTAAGATCCCTGAACATCCTAGGGAATAAGAAGGGAGATTGGGACATTAAGTGGCTTCAAACTCTAAACCACATGGTAT
>NW_009639316.1:0-221 GCF_000690535.1 Cariama cristata | reverse complement strand
TGCTGAGGCGGCGGGGAGGAGGGCCTTAGCCACCGGTAGGCCGTTCCCGGTACGGGGAAGGGCTTAGGGACACAGGTAACAAAGAACTTTTAAAAAGTGCCGAGGAGGATGGAGATCCCTCGTGGGAAACCGAGGGGAGAGCCTCGGGGAAAGGAGCCGGCGTTATTCCCACCAAGGCTGCCCGAGTGCTACCTCCTCCCGCTACCAGCCAAGGTGACGTC
>NW_009639315.1:0-221 GCF_000690535.1 Cariama cristata | reverse complement strand
TAAGCATGGATACTAGCATAAACATTATACCTTCGATAAACTCTGTCAACAAAGAGATAAGAGGAGAGTTAGCAATAACAACTGCTAGGGCTTTTTCCTCCCGTAACTCTCTTTCTGTCAAACTGTTGAAAATGAGAGTTAGTACAGCACCGAGAACGTCAGTCACAGGCAACACTTCAGCCGTTACAGCGTAAAACTCGGTGGAAAAAGAAAAATCAGGA
>NW_009639314.1:0-221 GCF_000690535.1 Cariama cristata | reverse complement strand
GAGTTTAGGATCCTGAGGGAGAAGGGTCAAAAGCAAGCTCCCAACCCTGGAGTTCAAAAGAGCAGACTTTGGCCTTTTCAAAGATCTGCTTGGAAGAGTCAAAAGGGTAAGACCCTGGAGGGAAGAAGGGCCCAAGAAGGCTCGTTAATAGTCACTTCCTCCAAGCTCAAGAGAGCTAGATTCCAAAAAATAAGAAGTCAGGCAAAAATGCTGGGATGCCT
>NW_009639313.1:0-221 GCF_000690535.1 Cariama cristata | reverse complement strand
TTTGACAGCTCTTTGAAAGATCTGAAACAATGTGCTTTTGCATAGTGCCATTAACTTGAAATACATTCAAATAAGGAATAGAGGGAGCCAGCAGAAAAGAATTTGAATAGATGCTTTGAGACTCTTTAGATGGAAAACTTCACAGAAACTCAAAGGAAATACTAATGCCTAAGAACAGATAATGTTCCTAAGTTGCAATCACTGCTCTTTAGCATTCTGAA
>NW_009639312.1:0-221 GCF_000690535.1 Cariama cristata | reverse complement strand
CCCAGACTCGGGAGAGGAGACTGCCAGGATAGTTGGGATGGATGGATGGGGTAGGCGAGGGGCCTCCTCCTGGTGCTGCCCTCCCCCAGCTGCTGCTGGGGTGGGGACGTGGGTTCCTGCTCCGCTAAGCCCTGCAGCTTTTCTCCTCTAAAGCCTGATTACTCCGGCGGTGCCTGTGCGTGCGTGCGTGCGTGCTCAGCAGGGGAGGAGGAGGCATTTCA
>NW_009639311.1:0-221 GCF_000690535.1 Cariama cristata | reverse complement strand
ACGAGTTTGTGGTGCTCAAGAAGGTGAGTGACAGAGGCACCAGGAGAGCGGGGCTGTGGGGGACAGACTGCAAAGGCATCGGGAGGAGACAGCACCAGAGCGGGCAGCTTCCAACATTGGCTGCAAAAGCTCTTCTGGGATGGGAGGAAGCTGTTGTTTATCTGTGTGGTCTTTCCTTTAGGACGTGGACTGTGCCTACATGACTAAAGTAGAGTTGGAAG
>NW_009639310.1:0-221 GCF_000690535.1 Cariama cristata | reverse complement strand
TGTTACAAGCACTAATACTGCAAAGATTCAAGCTTCTTATGGAGAAACATAAGAACACAAAAGCACAGGAAACTTTTCCTGGCGCCTCATGACTTGGTCACTTTTCCCTATAACCATTTTTGCTTTAGCAATGTGACAACCCATTAGTACTTGCAATCAAGTCCCGAAAGAAGAAGCACCACTGTGAGCAGCTGGTATATGTAACTCAAGTTTTTATGTTG
>NW_009639309.1:0-221 GCF_000690535.1 Cariama cristata | reverse complement strand
GCTGCTCAGGGACATGGGCTCTCCACCCCATTAGCCACACCATGACCTTCCCTCAACATCTCCTTCCCTCATGCTCCTGCCTGCACCAAACCTCCACCAGCTTGGACACCACTAGCCACCCACCACGTCAACCCCAAATCTTCCTTGTTGCAAGGCCCATGGCTGCCATTAGAGGTCCTTTCCCTGGGGACGTTTGGTGGAAGAAAGCAGAGTGAAAGCAG
>NW_009639308.1:0-221 GCF_000690535.1 Cariama cristata | reverse complement strand
GAAACCCCGGGGGCACCTCGGGAGCCGACAGGACCCGCGGGTGCTCAGGGAACCTATCGGGGGTTAGGGATCCTGTGAGGGGGCGACAGCACCCGTGGGTGCTCGGGCAGCTCGTGACAACCTACGAGCCCTGGGAGAAGCCTACGGCACCCATGGGTGCTCCGGGAGGCCCTATGGGCCCTACACGCAACGTACAACACCCATACGTACTTTGGGAAGTC
>NW_009639307.1:0-221 GCF_000690535.1 Cariama cristata | reverse complement strand
CTCGGGTCATGCCGGGTGCCGCGCTGTGGGTCTGTGGTCTCCCCGGTGTTGCCGGTTGGCCACGGGAGATGCTGATGGGACAGAAGGTGCCGTTGCCGCAGTTTTTAACCGTTTCCTCCTCGGCGGTCTCCCTGCTTATTCCCACCACCGTGAAACTCGCCACGTGAAGCCGAAGTCCCTAAATTTAGGATATCGACCCCTTGCTGCTTCCCCTTGGCCGA
>NW_009639306.1:0-221 GCF_000690535.1 Cariama cristata | reverse complement strand
AGGGGACAACTACTGCCGCTTAATGCAACGCAACCAGGTTTCATACATTTTGTAGCTCATATTTATGTCCAGATGTATAAAAACTATAAGCATCCATAAGCAATTACTGAGAATTTAGCCACATTGGTATAATATGAACCTATGCAAACAAACAAATGTATTATACTATTACTTTATGAAATCTATCAGAATGCAATTTATTGAAGCAGTAGTCAAAGAGC
>NW_009639305.1:0-221 GCF_000690535.1 Cariama cristata | reverse complement strand
AGGGGACAACTACTGCCGCTTAATGCAACACAACCAGGTTTCGTACATTTTGTAGCTCATATTTATGTCAAGATGTATAAAAACTATAAGCATCCATCAGCAATTACTGAGAATTTAGCCACACTGTTTGCATAGGTTCATATTATACCAAACAAATGTATTATACTGTTACTGTATGAAATCTATCAGAAGGCAATTTATTGAAGCAGTAGTCAAAGAGC
>NW_009639304.1:0-221 GCF_000690535.1 Cariama cristata | reverse complement strand
GGCACTGCACATTTCTTTGATGGCATGGTGGGTACATCCAACGTACTGAGGGTGAGGGGAGAGGAAGGTAAGGACTTACCCAGCCATTTACTGCATGCTGCAGCCTTTCGTCTCTCCAGCACATCATGCTTCTCCGAGGGAGGCACCTCCCCAGGTTGGCATTGAAGTAGAAAAAGTCACATAAGAAGCTGGCAATGAAACATGCAAGCAACTCCTTATCT
>NW_009639303.1:0-221 GCF_000690535.1 Cariama cristata | reverse complement strand
ATGACATATGGTGGGAGCTTTCTGTAATGTAGATCTTAGTAAATATTTCATTTCTTCTTGTTTATAGTGTCTTGTAGTTTTTAAACTACGTAAACAGCAAAATGGAGATAGTTAACAAAGTAACCATGGAAACCTGCTTTATCCTCTTTCTCTCCCTCTCTCTGTGGAAATGTGTTTTGAAGATATTTATGATTTCTTTCCCTCACTATGATTTGAACTGA
>NW_009639302.1:0-221 GCF_000690535.1 Cariama cristata | reverse complement strand
CAACAATGGCAGTGTAGGCAGGATGCCACCCATATTGTCCATGAAAAGTGGAAAATTACTCTCTCAAATAACACTAGCATTGGTGAAGCCATGGAGTGGTGCAACTCTTACCTGCATTTAAAATGCATTTGCACAATTGGATGTTTTTGTCAGATTTCCTGGACACCAGGTGTCCCTGGCAGTCCATTGGAGTCATGGCATTGCTTACAACCCTATGTTTC
>NW_009639301.1:0-221 GCF_000690535.1 Cariama cristata | reverse complement strand
GTGGCAGGGCTGTCCCCACACCCCTCCGGGCCCCATGGAGGCCAGGTACAGCTCTGCACCCTCCCCACGCTCCCAGGGCGCTGCCAGGCCCTGCTCCCCTCTACGCCCACCCGGTGCGGGGTCCCACGCGCTCTCTCTGGCCCCCACAGCCAGCCCTGCATGCTCTACCTGCTGCTGCACAACGCCACGCCAGCACTGCGAGATGCCCCACAGGCCATTCA
>NW_009639300.1:0-221 GCF_000690535.1 Cariama cristata | reverse complement strand
TCAGTCCCCCACACTTACTTCTCCCCGGCTACCTTCCGCACCAGCCTGGCCTCCGTGCCGTGCACCTCCAGCTCCCACCCGCCGGACACCTTGGGCAGAGATTTGTGTTTCTGGATCTTCTTCTCTTCTTGGATCTCATCCGTCAGGAACTGCGCGAAGGCTTTGTCACCTGGTGGGGAAAGAGGCGGGGGGGGCGTTAAGGAAAGGCCCTCGCGCTGAGA
>NW_009639299.1:0-221 GCF_000690535.1 Cariama cristata | reverse complement strand
AAAAGTTTAGCCTTTTAAACAAAAATAATCTATGTGCAATTTATGTGACTAATGTATCTTTGCAAAAGAAAATGTTTTCTTCTCTGCTCTTAGAAGGTCTCTTTACTAATAGGTGGAACTTTAAAGACATAACTCTTGATTCAGGTTGTAATTATGCCTATGACCTATACAATTTTCTCTTACAATGATGTTTTTACACAGAAATAACATTAAAATCTCTG
>NW_009639298.1:0-220 GCF_000690535.1 Cariama cristata | reverse complement strand
CTACTTTTCTTTTGACTGATTCCATGTCTCTGAGCCAGTGCAGATGAAGCTAATTAGGCTAGTGAAATTATCAAAAAATAAGCATCTGAGAGAGTTCAGCGTTCTCCCTGATGTGGGCAAGATCTCTGTTTATGTAGTTTGAGTGACTAAGTAGGTGGTCTTGTTGCCTTTTAAGTCAGATATTGGGTATCTGATTCTTCAAGGCGTGGAGTTCACTGCC
>NW_009639297.1:0-220 GCF_000690535.1 Cariama cristata | reverse complement strand
TACACACGTGTCCCCACGCGTGTCCCAGCTCTCCACACACCCCGCGTGTCCCGTCTGTGTCCAGCCCTCGACACACGCATGTCCCGCGTGTCCTACCCCTGCGCACGCGTGTCACACGCACCCCCGGCTCTCGGCACACGTATGTTCCGCGCACCCTGCCCTCCACACGCGTGACCTCGGGGCGGGGGGGTACCGCGGTCACCCTCCGTGGATTTGGAGA
>NW_009639296.1:0-220 GCF_000690535.1 Cariama cristata | reverse complement strand
AGGCTAATTACAATGGTGTTTGAGAATTTGGAATATTTTGAATATCCTCAGATATTTTTTTTTACTTTTTTGGATTCTCTTCCCCGTGCCACTGGGAACGGGGAGGAGTGAGCGAGCCACTGCGTGGTGTTTGGTGGTTGGTGGGCGTTAAACCACAACAGTGGGTCACCTATAACACTAGACGATCTGCTGCTTTCTTAGCTAGGGACATCATATGCTG
>NW_009639295.1:0-220 GCF_000690535.1 Cariama cristata | reverse complement strand
GTCCATCTGAAATGCAGTAGTATTAAGAGAAATATGCCATAAATCACAGCCCTTTGCTCTTAATATTACGGTTGGTTGCAAATAAAACAATAAAACCTCTCAAATACTATTGTTATGTAGTATTAATAATAAAAAATAGTCCATCTTTAATACAAGCTTGTGCGCTGTAGAAAATGTCTTCCAAAAATCACTTCAGCAAAAATGTTTAAACTGCTTTCTG
>NW_009639294.1:0-220 GCF_000690535.1 Cariama cristata | reverse complement strand
GGAGCCATTCAGTCTTGGTGCTAATTAGTGAGTTAATTAGGGGATTGGGGACCCCCCTCCTGAAACTTTTAACACTTTTGACCAAATTTCTACCTTTTCGTAGCAGGAAGACGTGTCCCTTCCCAAGCCCGTGTCCCCATGGCAGAGGGGGAGGGATGGTGCCCGCTGCTCCCCCTCGGATTTTGGGGCAGAGGGAAGCAAATAAATCAGCTCCCCACTC
>NW_009639293.1:0-220 GCF_000690535.1 Cariama cristata | reverse complement strand
TTCCATCACAAGCAAGTCAGCTTCAGGGGATATTTCCTGAGGCTGACTGGTCTTTCTGTTTTTCTGACACTCCCTCCTTTCAGTGTCTTTGTTCTTTATATAAAGCACATTGATCAACTCCTAAAGAAGTTAACTGTCTAATCACCTTCGTACACCCTCTTTTCCTTCTTCTCTTTCCTTACTCTTCTTGTAACAGGGTTGAACCTTTCTGAGCTTGTAG
>NW_009639292.1:0-220 GCF_000690535.1 Cariama cristata | reverse complement strand
CAATTTTCCTCCTTCAAAATACATTTTTTGTAAAATGACTGACACTTCCTTTTTTCCTGGAGGACTTCCGGACCATAAGTACTTATTTCCGGGTCATAAAGACGAAGTTCCAGTTCAAACTGTATGATCCTGAAATGCGTCTCTATGATCCAGACGTCTTCCAGCTCTCCCGGAAGACCAGAAGTCCTTTTGTGTCACCGGTTGTCAGTCTCTATGGTAC
>NW_009639291.1:0-220 GCF_000690535.1 Cariama cristata | reverse complement strand
CAACTAAGAAAAAGTGATGGGTGATAGTAGTAGGCAATTCTCTCCTGAGAGGTACATAGGCACCCATTTGCCAACCTGATGCACTCTCTTGAAGGTTGTGCTGCTTACCAGGGGCTCGTACCGGTCACGTCACCGAGAAACTACCAAGCATCATACAGTCCAGTGACTATTATCCGCTGCTGTTCTTTGCTGTTGGGCACCAGTGATACAACCAGGAGCA
>NW_009639290.1:0-220 GCF_000690535.1 Cariama cristata | reverse complement strand
CTCTGCAGTGTGGTTTTTGCCGCTGTTGCTGCAGCTGCCAAGTATGTTTAAGTGAACTCCTCGGCAAGCGTCGCCTTACTTTTTCTAGCCGTTGCACACTTGCCTCGCTTGTTTTACCAAGCTATGACTGTTTTTCAACTGAGGAAAATGTTAAAACTGTCTAAAGTGTGCTGCAAGTGTCTTGGTGCCAGAAGTGCTGAAGGATTAGGGAGAGCCTTAA
>NW_009639289.1:0-220 GCF_000690535.1 Cariama cristata | reverse complement strand
TCTTCAGGAATATCACTGTTTTGTAGCTGCAGAGTTCTTTATCATTTAAAGAAAAAAGTAGATTGAAAGATGAATCTGTTAAGTTTTTACTGTTTCACAAATAACAAGAAATGAAGCAGTTTATGTGGCAATATTAAGGGATGTGTAATGAATGTGGATGTGTAATAAATATCAGAATATGGTATCTAGTGGTTTTCTGTAGCTGTTGGCTGTAAATCTT
>NW_009639288.1:0-220 GCF_000690535.1 Cariama cristata | reverse complement strand
CGTAAAAAAAACACGGAAGGGACTGAAAGATGCTCAGCCAGTATTGGACCGCAGGGTAGTATAGGGTCTGTAAGGACAGCGTCAAGCTTGATCTCTTCAAGCTCTCTGACAAGTTCTTTGTTGTATAGTAAGTGTGCACATGTAGACAGGAACATGGCAGAGATGCTTTTCAGTCTCCGGTATGATTTAAGAAATCTTTCTAGAAAAGATCCTTCTTCAA
>NW_009639287.1:0-220 GCF_000690535.1 Cariama cristata | reverse complement strand
GTAATATAAAAACATTTTTGGTAGCATGAGGAACTCTGGGAACAGAGAAGAAGATGTTTAGAGGCTAAAGAAGTCAGAGAAGTCAGAAGTCCGTCTCCATGAGAAAGCAGCAGTCTCAGATCCTTTGTTTGGCTGTGTCATATTCTAGCAGCCCTCTGAAAAGGCCTGGGAACAGATTTTTCCTGTCTTGTACAGGAAAGATGGATACATAGATTACTTT
>NW_009639286.1:0-220 GCF_000690535.1 Cariama cristata | reverse complement strand
TGTCGATTAGCATGCTCTATTTGAGCAAGGGTTGTACGGACCATCGTCAGGGTAGCTCTCGGCAAGCGGGGTCTAGAGTCGTTTCTGCTGTGTGTTGCGGGTGCCATGTGGCCATTTGGATCCCCGGGGCATACCCTCGGGTGAGTTTTGCTGGCGCGTCTAAATCAAAGAGAAGGGGGAACGGGAGCGATACGCATAGCGATGAGCCTTCCTCGGCCTC
>NW_009639285.1:0-220 GCF_000690535.1 Cariama cristata | reverse complement strand
GTCAATTGAGAATGTGATTTTCTATCTTGAACTTTCCTGCTTCATACTTGATAATTACTTTTGACTGAATACAGTACCATCAGCAGTGCTTTGAGAAACACCTCCACTACCCAAAGGTCTGCATCCTGCAGATAATGGGTGCATCATTGCTAGCTAGGAAATACTGTCAAAACTTGAACTATGAAGGCTTAGTTTTCATTTCAGAACAAAAAATTTGCCC
>NW_009639284.1:0-220 GCF_000690535.1 Cariama cristata | reverse complement strand
GCTTCACTTTGGAGAGCACAAGGCTGAAGGGGACATATGGTTGAGTTTTACAGCACCCTGAAGGCATGTATAATGTCGGTACAGAATTGATGCCATGTCTGTTCTTAGTTCACCTACTTCATGACAATAATTATTTTAAAATATGTGTCTCCACTACATCCCCCTCAGTTGCCTCTTTCAAAGCAAAAGAATCTTAGTCAAATTAGCTTGTCTTTACAGG
>NW_009639283.1:0-220 GCF_000690535.1 Cariama cristata | reverse complement strand
AGGCTGAAAGTTGTGCACTGGCATATCCAGGGGCAGAGGAGCTTGGTGATGGAGACACCTGTGTAAGGATCATAAAACACGTGAAGGAGACAGCAAAGAGTGTCTCAACATTCATTCTTCTTTAACATGCATTTGGTCACCTCAAATTTCTACCCTTTTAGCTAGATGTGGCTTTCCATATAATATTTCAAATGGACTCACTCCTTCTTTGACTTGTGGA
>NW_009639282.1:0-220 GCF_000690535.1 Cariama cristata | reverse complement strand
AGCTTGTCAGAGGCTCGAGGGAACTTGCTGAGAGTCTCACTGTGGGGCAACAGCATTTGAGCAAAGCACAGTCCCCACTGTGTGTGGCGATACTTGGAAAATCCAATTGTACACTGGCTTCTTGAATACTTGAGTGAAACACATTTTCAGCCTCATTAGCCCTCAATTAGGCCAGCTAATCAGAAACACAAGCCTGCCTAAAAGCCAGCCGCACGGTCAT
>NW_009639281.1:0-220 GCF_000690535.1 Cariama cristata | reverse complement strand
TGACTTTGTGGGCAGGAACACAGTAGCTCGGCATTTTTTTTCTTTGATCCACCTTCCTAGACTTCTACGGTGATCTCTTCCTTCTCTTTTTCTTCACCTGCTTTGCCCCCCATCCTTCCCTTCCTCCCTCCCTCTTGTTCTCCGCTTTCCCCAGTTTATATACCGCATGAGGTGAGACCACCTGGCAGCTTCTCTGCCCAAGGCCTGGGTTAAGCTCCCA
>NW_009639280.1:0-220 GCF_000690535.1 Cariama cristata | reverse complement strand
GGTTTACATTATTTAACTGATCATTGTTACGATGAATAAAGCAGAACCAGGCATGAGTGGGTGTGAAATTTTGCGGTAGCAATTGGCACAGGTAGAATGCCTGTCAATGCCATCACAGGTAGAATTGCCTGGCAATGCCATCACCCCAGCACCTCTAACAACTTGGATGTCCATGTTTAACTCAAAATATATGACAGGGTGTTGCAAAGAGCATACCTTT
>NW_009639279.1:0-220 GCF_000690535.1 Cariama cristata | reverse complement strand
TCTCTCCCTGCAGCGGTGCCGTAAGGAAGGGAGGAACTGTTTTCCAACACCACCCACAGAGTTCGCTTTTATGCAAAGAATGTGTTCGACATCGTGTCGCTGAGTCTTCCTATTGATTGTAAGTGTTCAGAACGCTATAGCGTTTAAAGGCTGTGCTGTATTTCAAGCTGACCTACTTACCTAGAATCCTTCTCTAGCTCAACTGCTCCCCTATCCCTTC
>NW_009639278.1:0-220 GCF_000690535.1 Cariama cristata | reverse complement strand
AGAACTTCCCATCTCCAAACCACTGCACCCATCGCATGCCCGAGACAGCCTGGCGCTTGGCCGTGGCTCTGTAGGAGACAACGATCGCAGGCCACCAGGAGAAACCTTTGATCTTTCCCCAGACGAGCTCCCCAATCCCAAATTCCTTCCCATCCTGAAAGCAAAAGAGGACAACACAGATCAGCCAAAAGCACAAACTCCCCATTTTATCCGAGCGGCT
>NW_009639277.1:0-220 GCF_000690535.1 Cariama cristata | reverse complement strand
GTGGCCGGGGGTGGTTTCCCGTGCAGAGCAACGGCCTCACAGGCTGAGGAGGAGGGCACTCCCTCACGGGCGGGCCTCTGCTGCAGGGGGAAGGGTGCTGAGGGTGTTTTCCTGGATTTCAGGGGGTCTGGAGCGGGGTCTGTTGAGGGTGTGGGCAGGCTGAGGTGCTGCAGGGGTCCCCGAGCCCCTCCGGGTGTGGGTGTCCAAGCCAAGCGTGGGC
>NW_009639276.1:0-220 GCF_000690535.1 Cariama cristata | reverse complement strand
CGTGCTTTGAACTGGAGTGACTGAAGCACAAACGTGCATCCCACTTTTTTCGACTCTTTAAGGTAGGGACTTTTAGCAGGATTTGGGGCCAGGGATCCAGTCATAATCTTCTCTAGTGAGATTTGCTAGAAGCTTCTGTTGGAGCCTGATGAGCATGGTTCTGTGTTGATGATCCACTCTGATGAAAATAAGGGCTGCTGTCTTTTTTTTTTTTTTTTTT
>NW_009639275.1:0-220 GCF_000690535.1 Cariama cristata | reverse complement strand
CCTCCTTCTCCTGGGCTCTCCATAGTCATTGCTGTACCATTTGCATCCTTCACAGCCTTTATAACAGACGTCATTACTTCTGTTATAAACCAAGGGTTAGGAAAGAGGACCATTGGAAACAGGACAGCTCAGTGGGTTATCAGCCTTTTCTGTGCTCTTCCCATGCTTTGAATTATTTACAAGGCATACAGAGCCGTCAACATCTGCTCTGTAGGACCGG
>NW_009639274.1:0-220 GCF_000690535.1 Cariama cristata | reverse complement strand
AGTAGTTCTTTGACATACATCTGGGGATGCAGAACTCTTTGAAGGTGCTACTGAGTATACAAGAAGTAGAATTAACACCATCTTATCAATTAAAAATTTTCTAGCTCTTTCATGGGAGTTGCTGTTTATTCTTGAGTGTGCTTTTTGCCACTCTGAATCCCTGCTGAAATTTCAGCAGAGCTGCTGTATTCTTCTCTGTCTGTCTTAAAATTTTGATTTT
>NW_009639273.1:0-220 GCF_000690535.1 Cariama cristata | reverse complement strand
CCTTCCAACTTGAGATATTCTGTGATTCTTTGCAGAGTACTGCTGTGCAAGATTTCAGTAGACAATAATAGGATGCTGTATCTGGCATCCTCTCTGCCATCTGCAAGGACAATTGCGCTGTGTTGGGACCTAGAGGAGTAGCAGCTCAGTGACAGGAGAAAAGGATGTTTTTTGGAAAAGTGTCATAGTGAGACACAGGCCATCCACTTTTCGGAATGTA
>NW_009639272.1:0-220 GCF_000690535.1 Cariama cristata | reverse complement strand
CGGAGATGGAGAGGTGGAGGGATGCAGGGACCAGCGGTAGGGATGGAGGGAAGATGGGAACCAGCCATGGGTGACGGGGGAAGCTGAGGGACCTACTGCAGGGTCTGACTGCCCTGGGGCTTTCCTACCCCCGCAGGTACGACCAGCAAGCCCTAAGCCTCGATTTTCTGGAGCTGCTGCTGCGCTTCCTGCCCACCGAGTACGAGCGGACGCTCATTGG
>NW_009639271.1:0-220 GCF_000690535.1 Cariama cristata | reverse complement strand
ATGAACGATGGGTAGAATTTTCCTGAGATGGGGAGTTTTTCATACTTCACATATGAGATACTGGCAATGCCAATGAGCTAGTCCACTGTCCCTCTATTTTTGCCTAGTAATTTATTTTGCAGCTATGAAAACTGTTTCTGTATGTTTTGTGAACTATGAATTTTGATTCCTGGTGGTTACTTTTCATAGTATATGTTTTATTTAGAGGTTTATGAACACA
>NW_009639270.1:0-220 GCF_000690535.1 Cariama cristata | reverse complement strand
GACCGGAGTGGGTACGTGAGCTCCGTCAGCACGGGCCGCCCAGCAATGGCAAAAGCACAAGGGGAACACGGGGGGACCGAGAGCCCCTTCTCACCAAGAGGGTGTTCCAGCCCGTGCCCCACCTCGGCTGCATCACAATAGCAGCCCCGGGTTCTCAAAGTTCCCTGTGCTCCATTGAGGTGCTGCACTGCCCCGGCCCACTCAGATGCTCTTGCGGAGT
>NW_009639269.1:0-220 GCF_000690535.1 Cariama cristata | reverse complement strand
TCACTTGCTTTTTGTGCTTGGCAAGGTCATGCTCTCCCTAGGATGGGGAAAGTCTCATGAGGGAGAAGGAGGAAGTTTTGCAGCCCACAGCTCAGCCACTTCAGCATCCCTTCCTTAGCTCCCAAATGACAGTATTGGTCCAAGTACAGACTGGCTGTGAACCCAAAGGGATGTGCACTCTTCAAATAACAAAAGGAAATGTGAAAGGAAGTAAAAAAAA
>NW_009639268.1:0-220 GCF_000690535.1 Cariama cristata | reverse complement strand
AGTGGAGTTACCAGACAGGATGGAGGAGAAGACAGAAGGGAGAACAGGTAGTAAAACACCCCCAGAAAAATCAATCTGTTTTGGGTCTTGTTCAGTGTTTGTAGCACAGCTGTACAATCCCCTAAAAACACCAAAAAACTAATAACTGCATGTCTCTGGCTGTGTCACCATACGTGATTTGGACGGTAATGTGCATGTTCCTCTCAAAGTGCTCTGGTTG
>NW_009639267.1:0-220 GCF_000690535.1 Cariama cristata | reverse complement strand
TTTCTTTTCTCCAATACAATTTCTTTGTTTCATCTCAATTTAACAGCCGTTTCAACTGTGGCATTTCCATGGTGTGCTCTCTATTTTATTTTTCATCTTAGGCTGTTCAAGAAAAACAGCTGATGTTAAATATTACTGTATTACCATTAATAATGCCATTAGACTAAAGCACAACACGAGGAAATAGAATGGATTCAAATGTTTAGGGCAGAGAGAAACT
>NW_009639266.1:0-220 GCF_000690535.1 Cariama cristata | reverse complement strand
GAGCCGGGAGGAGAGCAGCCGAGTTTCCTGACCCACATCCCAACCCCCCCTCGGGGCTCAGAGAAAGAAAACCCTTTAGAAAAAAAAAATTTAAGAAAAGTCTCATTCATCATTCAGCCTCTGTTTGTTTTCTGCACTCCGCTAAGCTCAAACAAGCAAAACAGATTAGCTGGGCTCATTTGTTTCCTACTTAATTACACCTCTTTGGTGCTGATGTAAT
>NW_009639265.1:0-220 GCF_000690535.1 Cariama cristata | reverse complement strand
AATTATCAATACATCGATTAAGAATAAGGTATTTACTGGTCTTGAAAATTCACAACAGCTGATTGTTTTTCTCAGCCCCATAGATAGCCTGAAACCATAAAGCGCTGCTCTACAAGGAGGGAACAGACTGCTAATAAGCTTTTTTTTCCTCCTCTTTGGAAGTGGGAAGCAAAAGACTCAGGTAAGGGAAGCTGGTACTGTTGAAACCTGCTGCAATTTA
>NW_009639264.1:0-220 GCF_000690535.1 Cariama cristata | reverse complement strand
ATGCAGTTCTTCACAGCTTAACTGTATCCTCCAGCCCGTGCCAGCAGTGCCAAGCGTGTCACCACTAGTCTGTCAACACCATTAGCTACAATGAGCGATGGAAAAAACTCAGAGCTTATCAGAAAGCGGCTTGCAACATGACTACACTGGATGAAGGTTGTCCCAGTGAGGAAACGCTGGGCACTTACACTGCTTTTATCTAGCGAAGAAAGGCGTAACG
>NW_009639263.1:0-220 GCF_000690535.1 Cariama cristata | reverse complement strand
TCCCAGATTTCTTTGTTCGCCCGACGGTAATTTTCCATCGAAGCTCCAAATCCGAGGTGATGCCGTGAGTTCCTGCATCGCCATGCTGAAAAATCCATGTCCCGCCAAAAAAAAAATCATATTTCTGAATTTTATAGACACAAAACACTCGTTTATTTTCCCACCAAATCCCTAGAATTAATTTCCAAAGAAGGTTGGAAAGGTGTGAAAACAAATTTGG
>NW_009639262.1:0-220 GCF_000690535.1 Cariama cristata | reverse complement strand
GCCGTACGAACGGGAACACGGTCACTAGGTTGACAGAAGCAGCTGTTCTCTACTGGGCCAGCCCCATCCAGCTGCTGCATCCAGTTTTGGGACCTCCATACAGGAAAGACGCTGGCCAACCACAGCAGGTCCAGCAAAGGCCACCACAATGGTTGTGGGCTGGAGCACTCGGCCTCTGAGGGAGCAGGGCTCATTCACCCTGAAGAAGAGAGGGCTGCTG
>NW_009639261.1:0-220 GCF_000690535.1 Cariama cristata | reverse complement strand
TCAAAGGCAACCGAGCAGTGGGTGCTGAATCAGGCCCAATGATGCCAAGCGCTGGAGGGAGAGGACCAAGGGTTGATTTGCACGTGATGTGGAGATTTGAAGAAGACCAGTCTATCAAGCACTTGTGATTGAATTGCCAGCTGTCACATGCTCCTGAAATTAAGGTAATACTGATAGCCACTAATGTAATTAAGAGTCAAGTCCAGCAATGGAAAGGACT
>NW_009639260.1:0-219 GCF_000690535.1 Cariama cristata | reverse complement strand
CTGTCTTCCCCATCTTCCCCCTGTACACTCCCCTCCTCCGTGCACATCACTTACTTACCCCCACCTCCAATAGAAGTTGCAGCACAGAAGATGATCTGGAGCAACATAGGGGAGGGGAAGACTGGCCAGGTCATGCCGTTTGGGCCTGAGGGATGCAGAACTGCTTATTGAGTGATCTCTGAATTCAGAACCTGCCTCTTCAGGAGAAGCAATGTTGCA
>NW_009639259.1:0-219 GCF_000690535.1 Cariama cristata | reverse complement strand
CGGTTCAGACCACACACTAGGGTTACACTCACACGTTAAAACATTAGGGTGACAGTTTGAGAGCCAGGACGTTAGAGTTAGCAAGCAACAGGGCTACAACCATCACAGGTTAAGGTGAGGAGTTACAATCCAGTTTAGGGCTGGCATTCCACGTTAGGAGTCAGGGGGTCAGAGTCAGGGTCAGGGTCACGGTTAGGGTATTAGGGTTAGGGTTAGGGT
>NW_009639258.1:0-219 GCF_000690535.1 Cariama cristata | reverse complement strand
TGGATGCAAGTGAGAGAGTTCAGCTCCTCCACACTCAGGTAAATTCTAGGGTTCAACAGATATAATATCTACAATTCCTAGAGAACTGAAATTATCATTAGGTCTATTTTCCTTTTTTAACAGCTGTATGTCACTGAGTCTTCAGCAGTCTGCCGTCACTATTTATCAGCAGTGCATGTTCTTCATATAAAACATTCATGGTTTAGTGGGTTTAGTGGG
>NW_009639257.1:0-219 GCF_000690535.1 Cariama cristata | reverse complement strand
ATATCCTGCCATTTGAACTCCATTCTTTACAAAACTGCCTCTATCGGTATACCATGTGTGGTCGGCTTCCTGCAGCGGTTCCTCCTTCAAGTCTGGTCAGCTTGCATACACAGTCTCAATAGTCTCTGTGCAGTCAGGCATGACCGTCTCCTTTTCCTGTTTATCACATGGTTGGTTCTGGGGTCCTACGAGTGGCTTCTTTTCAGTCATTCCTGAGCT
>NW_009639256.1:0-219 GCF_000690535.1 Cariama cristata | reverse complement strand
GCTTAATTCCATCATTATCATGAGGCAGGCGTCCTTAGGTTTAATCAGAATATCTATTTGTGGGTGGTTTTTTTTTTTTCCACTGCAAGTGGTTAAAAATAGACAATAAATAGAACACCTTTTCCTTGATTTTTATGTTTTTAGCCACTGTTACCAGTTTTGTTTCTAGCACCCAGCGTTAGTAACTCTCGTTGCACCGGCAGCTGAAGCACCCACCCC
>NW_009639255.1:0-219 GCF_000690535.1 Cariama cristata | reverse complement strand
TTTTGTACTCTCACAAGAGGCTACACACAAATATTGTCCTGTCTGTATTCAGAAAGCTCAGCCTTAGGAACAAGCTACCCAAAAGCCGGCATGTAGTGTACCTACCAGAGGAAATGCTTTGCACAACGGGATGTCTCTCACATTTCTTTCTTTCAAGTTATATGTGAAGTCTCAGCAGAGGGGTTAGTCCTCTGATTTTAAGATCATATTTTAGGACAA
>NW_009639254.1:0-219 GCF_000690535.1 Cariama cristata | reverse complement strand
AGGTGATCTGTGCTGGCAGAAGGGCATTCATGTAACAACACTTGATTACTGTACTGAAAATAAGATTGAACATTTAATCTGGGGAAACGTGTCCCTATACAGAATCTCTGTGTCAGCAACTCTGTTTTTCACTGGCCATGGTACTTTACTTGTCTTCCTCTCATCAGAGAGTGCTAGCAAAGCTCATGACTTACTGTTCCAGCTGCTTTGATGATTTTA
>NW_009639253.1:0-219 GCF_000690535.1 Cariama cristata | reverse complement strand
AAATTCTCTCAGGGTCTGCACAGTTCCTGTTCTCAGGTCTGTAAAACAGAGAGAATTGTTGTCAAACAAGGATTAATTACTTTTTTTTCTTCCCCTGAATGAGAGGGACTGTACAAACGCAAGTTCATTGACGTTTCATGGCTCATCAAAAGGTAAAGAAACCCTGTGCTTCAAAGCAGGATGTAGCGAAGAACAGATTACAAAGTGCCACTCTAGTCT
>NW_009639252.1:0-219 GCF_000690535.1 Cariama cristata | reverse complement strand
AGCTCATCTTCCTGAAATTCAGAAGTAGGCACTAACCCAACCGAATTCCTTGAATCCTATCCCTTGGAGATCTCTGATGTACCTAAAATTGAGCAAGTTAGTTATGATGGGGGGGGAGATGCAAAGAAGTTAGATGATCAGCCTACAGGTCACATGCATCACATCAGCCCGCAGCACAGAAGCCAAAGGTTTGACTCCCTGTTCTGGCCAGAAAACACT
>NW_009639251.1:0-219 GCF_000690535.1 Cariama cristata | reverse complement strand
TCAGAGCTGCCCGGCTCCGCTCCGGGAGAGGAGACAGCGAAAGAGAAAGAGGCGCTGGGGAGAGGTGGGTCCAGGGCAGAGCAGGCGCTTCCCAGGGATGGCTGCCGAGGGATGGGATGGGTTTTCTCCTGCCTAAAAAGTCAGGTGCTAAAGTTCAGAACTTCTCAAGCACGTTTCTCTCTCTCTGCCTCTCTCTCTCTGCTCCTTCCCTTTCCTCTT
>NW_009639250.1:0-219 GCF_000690535.1 Cariama cristata | reverse complement strand
CTTGCCCCCTGGTGGCCAGAACCTGCCACAGTCCCGGCCCTGCCCCGCCCCCGCGGCACCCGCAAACCTGCCCCAGGGACCCCCTGGCCTCCGGGCTACCTGTGGACGTGGGTATGTGTGCATCAGTGCTCTTTCAAGACCAGTGCCATCGTAGGAGAAATCTCAGGTCTCAGGCAGAGGTTCAAATCATCAAATCACGGAACGGTTGGGTTGGAAGGG
>NW_009639249.1:0-219 GCF_000690535.1 Cariama cristata | reverse complement strand
AACTTCCCACAATCACCATGACCGTTCAAAGATAACAGACAGGCCGCACATTGACATCACCCAGCTTCCTCAGGTGCATTCCATCTGATCTTGGGCTTGTGTCTACCCAATTGCCTTAAGTACTTTGTACTGTGCCTTCTCCTACTGTAGGCAATGACACACTCCCACAAAAACTGCAAGTAAGCTTCGAGAGGCCTAAGGGAAACCCTTATCGGTGAA
>NW_009639248.1:0-219 GCF_000690535.1 Cariama cristata | reverse complement strand
ACGGTGATGACGACGATGATGACGTCGGTGGTGAAGGCGGCCCCTCCCCCCCCGCCCCGCCCGCACCTGTTGAGGGCGTTGCACATCTCGATGGTGACCAGGACGGAGAGCGCCATGGTCATGGGCACCGGCGACTCGAAGATGTCACAGTCCAAGCCCTCGAACTCGGCGTTGTGCTCCGTGCACTGCATGAAGTGGGTCTGCGGGGAGTGATGTCAT
>NW_009639247.1:0-219 GCF_000690535.1 Cariama cristata | reverse complement strand
AGGTGCTGCCCCTTGTAATCTTCTGCAGATCTACCACAAGCCTGACTTTGGCACAGGCATAGCAAACTCCTGCCTTTTCCTGGAGCCAGTGTTGCTTCTCATGTGTCCCTGAAATCTTTATGCAGTGGTTTGTGATCTGGACCAGAAGGAATACTCTGTATGACTGCGTTCGGCGGGTAGAAACAGCTGGTTTGGGCTTCGAGAACTGCAGCTGGCATG
>NW_009639246.1:0-219 GCF_000690535.1 Cariama cristata | reverse complement strand
AAAGCGACCAAACCGCTAAGAAAACGGACCGCAGGGGCTGAAGCTGAAAAGTGTCACATTTTGCTGTAGCACTAACCTGAAGGGCCAAGCATAAACTTCCTTTACCCTCATATACCCTGCACACCATAACACTGCCTACAACTCCAGTAGTCCCGTGGCATGTGCGTTTGTTGATGTGAGCACGGCAGACAGTTTCTGGATAGCTGGCATCCTTGCATA
>NW_009639245.1:0-219 GCF_000690535.1 Cariama cristata | reverse complement strand
CCTGACCCTGCCAACACTTGGGTGTGTGCTTGCCTGGATGATGGCAAGCAGACCCGGCAACTCCAACTGTGCTGTTGTGGCAAGGAAGTTAAGTGTGTGCGTAAAGAGTCTAAAGCTGCAGGAAGAAGTCATCGCTGGGGTTTAGAAAATAAGATCTTGGGGGTCAGATGAGCGTGAAGGTTGGACCCTCGGTGTTTGCTACAACTTTAGGGCATCAGC
>NW_009639244.1:0-219 GCF_000690535.1 Cariama cristata | reverse complement strand
GTCCATCTCTTTAGAAAGAAAGTGGGTCAGTTTAATATGAAGTAACCTTTCCTCATCAGCAACATGGTATTTTCAGGAGGCGAAATACAGAAATAACACTTAGAAACCAAGACTGGGCATTTGGGGTGCCCTGTGTCACTAGTCTGAAAAACGTGTCATTCAAGGAGAAAAAGAGCTAGACACTTTCTAGTTTCCCTGTAGAGAGCAAAACCTGCCCTG
>NW_009639243.1:0-219 GCF_000690535.1 Cariama cristata | reverse complement strand
TCTTTGTTCTTGTGTGAGCATTGTCCTCTCACTGAAATGCTTCTTCTCCCTGTGAAGAGATAAGCTCGTTCTTTCTGAATCTTGATGAGAAAACCATATTCCCTGCTAGCACTCACTTTGCAGGATACAATTGTTTTCCCCTCCTTGTAGGACAGGCACTTCATCTTGCTCCTGGGAAGATACAATAATAGTAATAAAAATGATACTAAATGAAATAAT
>NW_009639242.1:0-219 GCF_000690535.1 Cariama cristata | reverse complement strand
CCTGCTTCTGCATTTAAATAAAGCGCTAGGATCTCTAAACCCCATGCACAAGCAGAAGTACCAAATCCCCCCCAGTTTCACTTTTGCCATGATTTGCTCAGCAGGGTTTGAGCAAGCGGCCCCAAGCCCGTCAGCCTCCAGGTCCAGGAGGCCGGCGAGCCCTGTGGGAGGCTGGGGAATGCTTAGGGATGCAGGGATGCTGGGGGATGCAGGGATGCT
>NW_009639241.1:0-219 GCF_000690535.1 Cariama cristata | reverse complement strand
GAAGGTGGACACAAGTTGACTAGGACAGGCCAGAGATTAGGAGTTGAAGCAGGGCATTTGGATGTACTTCTCAGGCTTGAAAGCAGAGCTTGGCAGACCGTGGGGGAGAGCCACACACAACCCGAGGGCAGTGAGACTTCCTGTCTGCATACCTATGGCTACCAGAGCCCAGTCAGGTATGTGGATGTAGTTTTCTAGCACCTTCTCCATTGCCGCCTG
>NW_009639240.1:0-219 GCF_000690535.1 Cariama cristata | reverse complement strand
GTGTAATTTCAAATCCTAACTTCAGAGCATCAGACAGCAAGGACCACTCAAAGAAAAGATGCCAGATTTTTTTATTTTCTTTTAAAACATGGAATAACTAACTCATTTTCCCTAGGCTTTCTGGGAAATGGCTGAACCTGCTCAGCCAAAAATTTCCAAAAACTTCAGCGTGAGGCACAGCCAGGATATAAAATACTACCCTGAAGAAGTGTTACAGTT
>NW_009639239.1:0-219 GCF_000690535.1 Cariama cristata | reverse complement strand
TCTCCGTCACCATCCTCTTGGGGGGGTCTTTGTTTGGGGTCCCCTTGGGTCCTTATTGGGGTGTCATCATTGGGATCTCCATTGCCATCCTCTTGGGGGGTCTCCTTGGGTTCTCCATTTGGGGTCTCCTTGGGTTCTGGTTGGGATATTCCCATCACCATCCTCTTGGGGTCTTCATCTGGGTTCCCAATCGAGGTACCCCATTGGGATCTCCATCAT
>NW_009639238.1:0-219 GCF_000690535.1 Cariama cristata | reverse complement strand
AGTGCTGCCGGCCGGGGGCTGAGCTCCCTGTTTCCCCCCAGCCACGCTGGAGCCTATTCTGGCAACCCTCAGGGTCCTGCGGCCTTGGGGGGACGAGGGCAGGCTTGGCAGGGAGGGCACCTCTCTGCACCCTGAGCCAGGCCCATCCTTCCTCATCCTCTCTTTGCCAAGCCCAGCACCTCAGCTTGACTGGAATCGCTCCGGCTCTTTCACCAACCC
>NW_009639237.1:0-219 GCF_000690535.1 Cariama cristata | reverse complement strand
AAAAAAAAAGGAAAGGAAATAAAAAGGAGCATACAAGTAATGCTGTGACCCAAGCCAAAAATAGTACTGAGCAAGAGTGTTGTCATGGACTAACTATATCAGAGGAGCGGTAACAAGTTTATTACTTAGAGATGGCATAAAATTTGAGAGATTCTCTTTATATTTCAACCAACAACCTTCCAACAATGTCCTGTGACAAATTAATGCCTATCAGGAATG
>NW_009639236.1:0-219 GCF_000690535.1 Cariama cristata | reverse complement strand
TCACCCAATGTCTTACCTTGACCCAGCATCTTGGCTTGACCCAGTGACATCTTGGCTTGACCCAATGTTTTGTCTTGACCCAATGGCATCTTGCCTTGACCCAACGTCTTGGCTCGACTCAATGTCTTGGCTTGACCCAGTGACGTCTTGGCTTGATTCAATGTTTTGGCTTGACCCAATGGCATCTTGGCTTGACCCAACGTCTTGCCTTGACCCAAC
>NW_009639235.1:0-219 GCF_000690535.1 Cariama cristata | reverse complement strand
TTTGTGGTTGCTGTTCTGACAACTACCTTCAGATCTGTGATTTAGACACGGAGCTAGGCATTAAAGGATACGTGGTTGATGTGCGATATAGAGTGCTTGCAAAAGTTTTGGTTTCCTGGAATTCTTCTAGGTAAAATGATGAGGAAATGTGGGAGGATATTTTATAATGACAGACTTGTCAGATTTCTTTGAAATCTGGCAGAGAAAGCTGAAAGTGAC
>NW_009639234.1:0-219 GCF_000690535.1 Cariama cristata | reverse complement strand
CTTGCTTCAGTGATGGTCTGAGAGTCCATTGCTGAGGTGTTTGTTTTGCTGCTTTTGTTTAAAGAAGGGGGTATGGTCCTGTCTCAGACCTTGGGGTTACTGGATTCTGTAGCTGAGATCAGTCTGCCTCAAAACTCTAACACAGAACTTACTCGTTGAAGTTGTGTGAAGAATTGCAGGGGCTCGGATGTCTTGGCTGAGGGTTTTTCATTGCTGGTG
>NW_009639233.1:0-219 GCF_000690535.1 Cariama cristata | reverse complement strand
AAAACCATTGCAGCTGGGAAAGAGGTGTCCGCAGTGGGAGGCACGGCCTCTCTGCTTAGGAGAGCCCCAAAACCAGGTGGCCAATGGCCATGAGGAGTTTCACGCTGTGGCTCTGCTCTCTGGTCACTTTTGCCTTTTCTTTGCTTTTTTCAGCCGGAGTTTGTCCCCGGTGATGGCACTGAGCAGCGAACATCACTAAATAACTTGGCAGGGCCCGCG
>NW_009639232.1:0-219 GCF_000690535.1 Cariama cristata | reverse complement strand
AAGGGGTTAGTTCCTTCTATTGGAGAAAGGACGGTAGCATGTATTGCTGGTATGATAACCTTGCAGACCTTGTTATGTAATTTACGCTTCTGTCCTATAACAGGGGCCTTGCCCTACACTTTATGCATGGGGATCTCACCACTGGGATTCCGTCGCACTTGATCCATAGCTGACCATCAGTCCAATTTGCAGGTAGATACATAGGAGAAGTGGCATTGG
>NW_009639231.1:0-219 GCF_000690535.1 Cariama cristata | reverse complement strand
TGACTTTGTGGGCAGGAACACAGTAGCTCTGCATTTTTTTTCTTTGATCCACTTCCTAGACTTCTACGGTGATCCTTGCCTTCTCTTTTCCTTCAACTGCTTTGGCCCCCATCCTTCCCTTCCTCCGTCCCTCTTGTTCTCCGCTTTCTCCAGTTTATATACCACATGAGGTGAGACCACCTGGCAGCTCCTCTGCCCAAGGCCTGGGTTAAGCTCCCA
>NW_009639230.1:0-219 GCF_000690535.1 Cariama cristata | reverse complement strand
CTGTCCTTTGGCTTAAATCTTTCTGGCACTTTCAGAAGTCCTACCCAACACTTTTATAATTTATAAATGCTCCACAGCTGACCTTAATATACTTTTCTAAACATTTTTACATTGAACTTCATAAGATTTTTGCCTTATAATTTTGCCTTTTCATTTCCTTTTAGATTTATACTAAATAGAGAATAATTTTCTTACTGTAAATTATTACACTTCAGGCAG
>NW_009639229.1:0-219 GCF_000690535.1 Cariama cristata | reverse complement strand
AAGAGCCAAACGTGTTCTTTTCTGGTCCAGTTTGCTTGGAATGCACTTTTTTTTGAGGCAGGCCACCTTATGCGATGTTCTGGCTGATCTCTACCTGTGTGTTTTTTATATAAACCCTTGGCCATTGCCACAAAGTACCTGCAAATGCAAGCAAGTAAACTTTAGAGACAAAATCCAAAAAATCGCTGAGTTCAGGGGGAATTTATGTTTCCTAGTTGC
>NW_009639228.1:0-219 GCF_000690535.1 Cariama cristata | reverse complement strand
GTCCCCCACCCCGTGTCCCCGAGCACCCCGTGGGGTCCGTGGGTGCAGGGGCCATGCCCTCCATCCGTCTCTCTTCTCGACAGGCCAGCAGCACGGGGGCAGCGATCCGATTCCCCCGACCTGAAGAAGCGGCGTATCCACCAGTGCGACTTCGAAGGCTGCAATAAGGTCTACACCAAAAGCTCCCACCTCAAAGCTCACCGGCGGATACACACAGGT
>NW_009639227.1:0-219 GCF_000690535.1 Cariama cristata | reverse complement strand
TTCAAAGAACAGAAGAGCAATCATGATGTAGGAAGGCAGAACAACAGAAGAGACAAATTACTTAAGATGTTCTTGAATGAATGAAACTACAGATTATTTTCTATCCAGTGACTATTTTGGATGCCCTTGTATTGACGGTAGTCTTTATTCTCAAAGGGAATGCAGGTACAAGAGATCCAGATGCAAGTTTTGAGGAGCGGTGTGGAGCACAATCTTCCC
>NW_009639226.1:0-219 GCF_000690535.1 Cariama cristata | reverse complement strand
AGTACTTGAAGGTGTTGCTCCCATTTTATACCAAATACAATGCCTGCAGGGCTTCTGAATCCAAAGGGCTAAAGGGAGGAATTGTCGATTGGCCTGTTAGATCAGTCTGACTCCCCTGGTCAGGAATTCCTTTATGCGCGCTCAGCTCCGCCCCCACTGGTCAATTAAGGCAACCCTTGCCAAGCATGCGACTATAATTCCTTTCAGATACAAAACAAG
>NW_009639225.1:0-219 GCF_000690535.1 Cariama cristata | reverse complement strand
AGCTGCCCCGGCCTGCTGGGACGGGGGTCCCAGGGTCACTCCAGTCCCCCAGCCCCACCAAGAGCCCGGCATGTGGGCTGCGATGCCTGGGGAGCGTTGGCCGTCCCCGGCGCTGCGTCTGGCTGATTTTGGAGCAGAGGCTTTGAAGGGGGAGCCAGGATGCAGCAGCACCCAGAAAGCCCCCCTTGAGCGAGGTGTGCCATCGCGGCACTGCACCGG
>NW_009639224.1:0-219 GCF_000690535.1 Cariama cristata | reverse complement strand
CCCAAACAGGCTTTGCTCCCAGTCCTGGGGCTGCCAACAGCAAGAACCCAGCCAGTATTGTCTAAACAGGGCTATACAATGGGCATCATTGTTGACACTGGATTTTTGCCCTCATTAAAGATGACCTCACAGCCCACCCCTTGGCCACTTCAGCCAGCCCCTCGGGACTGTGAGGCTGTCTTTTGAACTCGGGTAAATAAATTGGGAGAGGAGGGGGAG
>NW_009639223.1:0-219 GCF_000690535.1 Cariama cristata | reverse complement strand
TGCTGGGGGGTGGGGGGGGTCTGAGGGTGCAGGTGTGGGCAGGGTGCAGACGTGGGTCCTGACCCTGTCCGTGGGTGCCCGTCTGTCCTGCTGGGCACCCACGCCCCCCCCCGCCGCAGCCCCACCGATGGGTGCTCACCCACCCTGCCCAAGCATCACCCCCAGGTCCATAAGGGTCCCCGAACGGGCCCTGGGGACAGGTTCGTGCCTCTGTCCCAG
>NW_009639222.1:0-219 GCF_000690535.1 Cariama cristata | reverse complement strand
TTGAAAAGGTGTGTATATTTTGATAATATTTAATATTAGTGAAAAAATTTTAGCAGATCCCACAAACCCTTGTGCGAGGTGCATCCAGGTCAATTGTTGTCCCTTCCACGTGAAAGCAAATAAGAGTTGGCTGCTCTCATGTAACAGAATACTAAAAAAAACAGCAATCAGATCAATTACAACAAAATACTTTGCCCAATGCAATATTTGGAAGAGTAT
>NW_009639221.1:0-219 GCF_000690535.1 Cariama cristata | reverse complement strand
CCATGGCTTCTTCCTCTCCCCATTTCTCGGAGGCTTTTCTGTCTCTCTTTTGCCTGCTTGTTTATTCTTCTTGCTCTGGTGTCAGTTCAGGGACCTCCACCCACAGCTGGCAGTGCCCCGTGCTTGGGTTATATGCGCTTCCAGGGAACAGGGCATGTTCTTCCTTGCGGAGTCGGTGGCTAGCTGAGGAAGGAGGAGAACAAACCACCACGAGTCTCC
>NW_009639220.1:0-219 GCF_000690535.1 Cariama cristata | reverse complement strand
CGTTTCCGACCCTTTGAACCGGGGGCTTTAAAAAAAAAAATCAGAATACAACCCACACCGAAATGGGTGCTGCTTGTACATGAAACAACCCCAAAAATGCCAGCGGAGGTGGAGAGGGCGGCGTCTGCCCCGTTTGCTGCCTGGGCTGGCTCTGTTCGGTTTGGTTTGGTTTGGTGGTGTGTTTTGCGGTTTTTTTCTCCTCTTTTTAAAATTTATGTA
>NW_009639219.1:0-218 GCF_000690535.1 Cariama cristata | reverse complement strand
CTGATGGCTGGGGCCCAGTGGACAAGGAGTCTGAAACGGGCAGCGGGGAGATGCAGAGGGAAAGCAAAGAAACAGTCTGGAGCTGACAAAATGCTGCCCGGCTTCCTTCTAAGCACATACAACTTGTGTGCCAAAAGTCAGAGAGGAAATTCTCCCTGTGGAAAATTAATGTAATGTTGTCCCAGTATTTGTAGCACGTTGTTTTAAGTAAACTGCAG
>NW_009639218.1:0-219 GCF_000690535.1 Cariama cristata | reverse complement strand
TCCCTGGATGGGATCAGGGCTCTCCATCAGGCTCCCGGCTCCGCTTCTAAAACCTGCAGAGAGACTGGTTGAAAATCCTGGGGCTGGCAGGAGGCGAGACCGAAGCGGTGCTGAGCTCAGCAGAGAGGAAGGTGACCTTCATCTTCCTCCTCGCGCTGCGGCCTCTGCCCTTTTTATCCCAGGATCGGGAATCGGAGGAGCTGTGACCACGCTGACTTT
>NW_009639217.1:0-219 GCF_000690535.1 Cariama cristata | reverse complement strand
CCGCTGGATGCGCACCAGCGAGGTCTTCCTCTGCATCTCCCCACCTGCAAAGCATCTTCTCAGGGGATTTTGGGGATGCTGGAGCCCAGCGGGAGCTGCCCAAACCTGCACGGAGAGCAAATCCGTGGTCATGCTCTGGTGCGAACTGATGCTTGGGGAGCTGGTGTGGGAATTTTGGGGGTCCCGGAGCAAAACCGCTGCTCTCCAAAGCACCGCCTT
>NW_009639216.1:0-219 GCF_000690535.1 Cariama cristata | reverse complement strand
TTAGATGGTGAACTTCTCCAAAGTTTGCATTTTTTTTTTGGATACACAAAACCCCCTTCAAAATAGTAATTGAAAAGGTTCTATAAAAAGGCATAAACAACATCTTACCTGGTGCTTCAGTAGCAGACTGTGAAAGAGGCACAGCAACCCAAAGAGAAGTTGCAGAGCATGTTTAGCTCACAGCTATCTTCCTTTGTTGGACAGCAAAGAATTCAAACA
>NW_009639215.1:0-219 GCF_000690535.1 Cariama cristata | reverse complement strand
ACCCTGCCGCGGGGAGCACCCTCACCCCAGCTCCCCACGGACCAGCCGGGACCCCCTGCGGGGATGTCCAGTGGGCCTGGGGCCACCGCGCCGTCCCCATCCAAGGAGACTGGGATGCTGCACACCCGCATCCTGCACCGGGAATATCATCCAGCTGCCCCCGTGCCACCTCCCACCCGCCCAGGGGGTTTCCTTTGGTCAAGCCCCAGCATCGTTTTT
>NW_009639214.1:0-219 GCF_000690535.1 Cariama cristata | reverse complement strand
AGGGCCAACACTTTCAGCTACGCTGTCATGTACCAACCAGAACCACCCCACAGAGTACCATCTTAATTAACGCTATCCTTTACGACCTCTGGATCCAGCCTGACCACAAAGGCCTTCCAAATCACAGCTGACGGCATCATACCGAGCAGTTTCTCCCAACCCCAGCAGATACCCTGTGGTCCCAGGATCCAACCTGACATATCCCATCTTCCATGGCAC
>NW_009639213.1:0-218 GCF_000690535.1 Cariama cristata | reverse complement strand
ACAGAAATTGATATAGATAGAGAGACCAAGGTGGACATAGATGAGAATTTAATTCTGACACTGATACAAGGGGTTGGTAGAATGCATAATCTCACCAGTGTTAGAGCATGCATCCCAATTCCTCATTCGGCATGTCAGGCTGTCCCATGGGGTATTATAACAATGAATCCATCCTTGCTGGAGGAATATGATAACATCTTGAGGGTCTTTAAACAGGC
>NW_009639212.1:0-218 GCF_000690535.1 Cariama cristata | reverse complement strand
AGTGTCATCTCCGGGGTGTGGCGGTTATTACAGTCAGTGTGCCAGAGACATGCTGGTAACCCTGTCTGGATGCGGGCAGATGCTCACTGCCCACCACAGCCGTTCACAGCAATTTCAGAACTCTGCCATTTGCTAACGAGGCCATCTGAAGCACATCCAGTAGACAATGGGAAATGCGACTCTTAATCACACGTACCTCCCTCAGTACCTGCATCCCA
>NW_009639211.1:0-218 GCF_000690535.1 Cariama cristata | reverse complement strand
TGTTCTGACGGTTTAGATAGGAAGGCTTTCAGTTATTATGCTAAACAGAGTTGTGTGGTCATCTAATTTGTTTGACTCTAACATGATTGAGTCACATAATTGCCAGATGTTGTTTTACTGATTCTATTTTAAGGCACTAGAACAAGTATTCTCACAAACAGCATAGCATTATGGTTAACATAATGCTGATGGAATTTACCTTTATGTTTTGACAGATT
>NW_009639210.1:0-218 GCF_000690535.1 Cariama cristata | reverse complement strand
TGACTGATCACATTTTCTCTTTTTTTTAAAAGATTCTGCAACAGCTTAGTACCTTCACTGTGATGCCAAGCTGCCCCGTCTGTAAGTGTTACTGCCGCTGAAAAATTTTCTCGTATCAGGGGCATCTTGTAGAACAGAGGCCCCTTGCCTGCTCCTTCACCATCACATTTCTACACTGCAACACAGAATGGCAAAGCCAGCTGCTAAAACAAACCCAC
>NW_009639209.1:0-218 GCF_000690535.1 Cariama cristata | reverse complement strand
TGTTAGCAGCTAGAGAGAAGAAGTCAGAGTTGAGGGTCACAGCATCTCTCTGTTTCAGTTCTTCTCCTGATGCAGAAAGCCTGTGGGACTACATGAGCTAGAACACAAGTTAGAGCAGCTCCTAGCACTGTTTCAGTTTCCAATTTTGACTGTTCAGGCCTCCCGTGAACTCAAAAATCAATGTGATATAAGTGTTGAGAGTTTGTTGATTTGCGTAA
>NW_009639208.1:0-218 GCF_000690535.1 Cariama cristata | reverse complement strand
TCACATCGCCTATCTCCACAGGTTAAGCTTGGCTTAGCTGTACTGGTACCAGCTATGCCACCCATTGCACCTCCTACACGAATGCCTGCCTTGCTAGGTTGATGCCATCTCCGTTCCTCTATAAATCGCCACTGCCCAGGCAAGGGGAGATCGGGCACGTGCTGATGCAGTTTGGTTAAAGAAAAACAATGCAATATCCCAGGGACTTCCCCTCTGGC
>NW_009639207.1:0-218 GCF_000690535.1 Cariama cristata | reverse complement strand
CTCCACACCCCGTGACTCCATGTCCCATGTTGTGTCCCCACGTCCCCGTGTCCTGATGCCCCATGTCCCCATGCCCTACATCCCGGTGTCCCCACGCCACCCCATGTCCCCGTGTCCCCATGCCCTGTGTCCCTATGTCCCCACACCCCACGTCCCTGCATCCCCATGTCCTCGTGTCCCCGTACCTCATGTCCCCATGCCCTGTGTCCCTATGACCC
>NW_009639206.1:0-218 GCF_000690535.1 Cariama cristata | reverse complement strand
AAAAAAAAAAACCCTAACTTGCTCAATTATGTGAGCAACAATGGAAGGCAGGGTAGGAGTGTTTGGAGGAAGGCTACATTTGATTAAAATAACACCTTTACCACCCAGCAATATCCTATTTTTTCTTGATTAATAATGAAGTCTCATAAGACTGCTGCTCATAATCCTTAGCAACTTGTCCTTTTACATCAGGTTCTTTTATTCTCCTTCAAACTGTG
>NW_009639205.1:0-218 GCF_000690535.1 Cariama cristata | reverse complement strand
ACCAACCAGAAAATGGTTTTTGTTCCATCAAATCAACGCGTTGCTTTACTTTTCGAAAGGTAAGTAGAATAAAAAAACCAAACAAACCAAAGTAAAACTCCATCGGTATTAAATATAGCTTGTGGAGTGTACAAGCATCAAACTTGTAACATCTGCTTCAAGATTAAGTTTTATTTTAGAACACATCATAAGGTAACCAAATAGTGCAGTGGTTCTTT
>NW_009639204.1:0-218 GCF_000690535.1 Cariama cristata | reverse complement strand
TGGGTGTCCCCACCTCCGGGTGTCCCCACCTCTGGGTGTCCCCATGTTGGGTGTCCCCACGTTGGGTGTCCCCGCGTTGGGTGTCCCCACCTCAAGGTGACCCCACGTTGGGTGTCCCTGTGGGTGTCCCCACCTCCGGGTGTCCCCATGTTGGGTGTCCCCCTACCAGTGACCCCACATTGGGTGTCCCTGTGGGTGTCCCTACGTTGGGTGTCCCC
>NW_009639203.1:0-218 GCF_000690535.1 Cariama cristata | reverse complement strand
TAAATTCAGACATATGTTTCTCTACTCTGGCAAGCTGGTCTGTGAGAGATGAGGTATATTTCAAAGGTACCAAAAGTTATGCTCTTGAGTGATGTCAGGATTAGTCCGCAGTGGTCAACCCAAAGAAACACAGAAATTGCAGTGCAAAAGTCAAGTTTGAGGAGCCCAGTTTGCCCCCAGTGAGATCCATGCACAACTTAAATGTTTTGAATAGATTC
>NW_009639202.1:0-218 GCF_000690535.1 Cariama cristata | reverse complement strand
GCGATGAAGTGTTGATAGTCTTCTGGGTATGGCTGAAAAAAGATGGTTTTCAGTTGCCTACTTTCTAACTGAAAACGTAATAAATTGCTGTCTTGAAAGTAAATTGCTTATAATTGCAGTTTTATGTATTAAAACAAGTTTCAATGTTGTTCTTTTTGGGTAAGGGTAATGCAAAATTTGTCATTTGATGAATAATTTAAATATGTGGGCTTTTTCAC
>NW_009639201.1:0-218 GCF_000690535.1 Cariama cristata | reverse complement strand
GAATGCCGTTACCTGTGTATCGGGTCACGGGGATCGGTGCTTTGGTACGCAGGGCTGCCGGGTCAGATTTAATCTAGGAGGTCCTTATCTCTTGAGAAAACAGGAGAGAGTTCGTCAGGAAAACGGAAAATAAAGTGTTGTGACCTGGCGTGTTAAAGGGAGGCTCTAAGGTGGGCTTTGTCGGGGCCGAGGGAAGCGTCAGCTGGAAGAATTGCACC
>NW_009639200.1:0-218 GCF_000690535.1 Cariama cristata | reverse complement strand
TAAAAAGCCGGCATCGTTTTTGGCTGTGCCGCCGAGGAAACAGCCACGGGGGGCCCGTAAGACCCCGGCTGCGGTCTCTCCGTATTTGCCAGCCTGCACTGCAGCTTGCAGCCGGCTCTCACTCCTGGGTTTTGCTGCCTCGTGGCTTTGAGGGCTGGGGCAGCTGGAAGGGGCCACCATGCCCAGCAAAGCTCCCGGTGCAGCGGCCGTCGAGGAGT
>NW_009639199.1:0-218 GCF_000690535.1 Cariama cristata | reverse complement strand
TGTGATGTGTGCTTTGGAGAAGCAAAAGGTCTGTCACCACTTAAACGTGGCTTTGTACAAAGGACAGATCCTGTGTAGGGTGTCCAGGTCTCTTACAAGTGCCTGAAGAGTGTTTGGGAACAGCGGCTGCTTTCCATAGCACCAAGCTTCCCGCCTGTTAGTTTCCAAAGCTTAGCTCGGGCGTTTTTAGGTCCAGTCAGTTTGGAATGACTGCATCC
>NW_009639198.1:0-218 GCF_000690535.1 Cariama cristata | reverse complement strand
ATAATGTTGTTAGTGAGTTTAAATTACCTTTACATGGCAGGATATTAATATAAAGGCCTCTGCTAAGCTAGCACCTGATTAGTTATCTCCTAGAAACTGAAAAATTTGCTGCCAGATTTTATTTTTTCTGTCAGACATAACTGATTGTGTCTTAAACTTTCCGTCAGAAAGACATGACCTCAGCGAAGGGCATTTTTGCGAACTCATTTTGCCTTTTC
>NW_009639197.1:0-218 GCF_000690535.1 Cariama cristata | reverse complement strand
CACCACATTGGATTAACGTAGGCTCGAATGTGAAAGTAATTCCTGTGTTCCCCTTCCAGGGCGTGGACATCATCCAAGCATATATTCCTGGTGCAGTAAGAAAGTATATTCCTGATTTGGTAAGTAAGTAGGATAACTGGGTGGGGGTTTCTAAATGTCCAAGTGAGAAGGTCACATAGCTGTGGGTAGAGTTCAGGATTTAGGAGGATCAGGCTGAA
>NW_009639196.1:0-218 GCF_000690535.1 Cariama cristata | reverse complement strand
GAGTGTGCCAGGTTCCCAAGGGGTGTGCCAGGGCCCCCGGCGGGGCATGCCAGGTTCCCGGCATCTGTGCCAAGTCCCCAGAGGGATGCCAGTGTCCCCACGGCGGTGTGCCGGTGTCCCCAGTGCACATACCAGGGTGCCCGGCAGCATGCCAGTGTCCCCAGGGGCTGTGCCAGGGCTGCCCAGGGGAGGTGGCAGGTCCCTGGGACGGGCTGGCG
>NW_009639195.1:0-218 GCF_000690535.1 Cariama cristata | reverse complement strand
TGGAAATCCCGAACAAAAGAGTTGTCTTCATCTTTTCTTCCTTTTACATGCAGCTAATGGAGGAACTGCTCCACACGCAGCTACTGGTGAAACTGTTGAATTTGGTGCATGTGCACACAATGCCCCTGTGCACCTGTGTCTGCAGGGGGTCTGCAGAGACCCCCTCCTCCCCCCACTCGAGAGAGTCACTTTCAGAGGTCCCTTTTAGTACCAGAAAT
>NW_009639194.1:0-218 GCF_000690535.1 Cariama cristata | reverse complement strand
GGGACCTCTGGAGATGGTCTAGTCCAACCTCTGTGCTCAAAGCAGGGTCAGCTAGAGCAGATTTCCCAGGACTGTGTCCAGTTGGGTTCTGAATAACTCCAAGGATAGAAACTCTCTGGTCAGTCTTCTCCAGTGTTTATCACGCTCATAGTAAAAAAACGAAACCAAAACAAAACCCAAGTTTTTCTGATGTTCAGATGGAGTCTCCTGTGTTTCAG
>NW_009639193.1:0-218 GCF_000690535.1 Cariama cristata | reverse complement strand
ACGAAGACAAGCAGCATTACCAAGTCTTCCGGGCCCTCAAGGACGATCAATACCCATAGCTAGTAAGTACCTATAACTTAAGAATGTCCTTTTAAAAATTATCTTCAAATAAACTGAATGGGATTTTTTTCTTTTTCCTCTTCCCACTCCAGAAGGTCATCTCATGAGAGCCAGTACAATTTGCTCAGCAGGTGACACTGGGAACTGTAAGTTTGGAG
>NW_009639192.1:0-218 GCF_000690535.1 Cariama cristata | reverse complement strand
GGATATGTCACCGACACTGGTCTGGTGGGATCATCCTTACTGCTGTACACCAGTTTACAAATGGTACTGCCCTGGACTTGACCCTTCCAGCAGTCACGGTGGCAGTCTCTCCCTGGGGACTGTCTAGCTTCCTTCACTGACAAATTGATTTTCACTAACAGTGGGTGGCTAGTGATTTCCTGGATCATATGGCAACCAGAACTCCCATAGTGGATGGC
>NW_009639191.1:0-218 GCF_000690535.1 Cariama cristata | reverse complement strand
TCTCTCTGTACCTCTCTATCTGCATTTGTGTATTTCATACCTACACATACAGAGCAACGTATACACACATACAGTTATGTAGCTGTTTATACATGGGTATAGCTGTAGATACAGACACGTGTGTGTGTGTGTGTATGTAGACACATGCATACACACACACGTATAGAGTGCATACACATATAAATATGCACACACATGCGCAGAGCTTGATAGAGCTA
>NW_009639190.1:0-218 GCF_000690535.1 Cariama cristata | reverse complement strand
TTTCAGCAAAGGGGTCTGTAGCCCTGCCAGGGAAGTGGACCAGCCCTAACAGTATTGTCTTGGAGCATAGCTGTATGTGGTGAGGTCATCACATTGCTGTCGTGCGGCCTGGTTCTCTAGCTTACTCAAGGAAAAGTAATGGAAGTCGATGCAGGAGCGAGAACACTGTACTGGATACTTCTGAAAATCAGGCTCGTGGTCTCTAACATAGTCCCTCA
>NW_009639189.1:0-218 GCF_000690535.1 Cariama cristata | reverse complement strand
GGTGGGCAGAGGGGTTGTATTTACGGTGGAGGGGAGGAGGGGCAATGTTTTTGGGGGTGGGAGGAGGGAGGGTGTATTTGGGGAAGGTGGTGGGAGGGGGTGTATTTGGAAGGGGGGAGGAGGAGGGATGGAGACGGGGAGGGGAAGTTAGAGTAGGTTTGTTGGGACCTTTTCTTTTGTTTTTTTGTCCATTAAAATGTGTTTCTCCAGAATGGCTC
>NW_009639188.1:0-218 GCF_000690535.1 Cariama cristata | reverse complement strand
GAGGACCAGGGACTTGATCTGGCTGGACATGATCTCTTTTCTGGGGGCACAAGGCCGGTGATTTCAGCAGCCGCAACCTGAAGGAAAGCCAAAGTGTAACCAGAGCCATACGTTGGGATGGACGGTGCCAAGAAACTGCCGTGGAAATAACACAGACTTTGAAAAACAAGGGAGAGGAGGTTGCACTGGTGTGGTGGAAAGGTTGGTCATTTTCAGAC
>NW_009639187.1:0-218 GCF_000690535.1 Cariama cristata | reverse complement strand
CTACCGTCCTCTCCCCTAGTACCTGCTGATCTGCTACAAGAGCTGCTGGGATGGCATCTTCAAGATCACTGAGGAGGTAACTAACAACTCCCCCAATGTGCCCCCATGCCATGGGGGCTGTGGAGATCTCCAACCCCCAGGACACAGCTCAGCCCGATGACGTGGCCTGTTGGGTGGCCCTGTGGCACCAGCGGAGCTGTAGGTCCCCAGGGCATGGC
>NW_009639186.1:0-218 GCF_000690535.1 Cariama cristata | reverse complement strand
GACGTGGGGCAGAAGGCCACCCACGGCCTGTGGTGTTGCAGCCCCCTGCTCAGCCGGGGACAGTATGCCCCGCGGAGGAGAAGGAGGGGACTCCAGAGGGCGATGACGGCTGTTTTCGACCAGGTGGCCAGGATCTCCTCCTGCTTGGCTCTTGGCATCTGGTGACTCTTCGAGGTGTGGGATGACGCTCTCTAGATAGTCATCTTCTGCCTGCACAG
>NW_009639185.1:0-218 GCF_000690535.1 Cariama cristata | reverse complement strand
GTAGGAAGAAAGCCCTGGAAAGCTTGCCAGTTATTGTTGAACAGTAAAGTAGGAAAATTAAACTGATTTTTTAAAAGGGATTCACAAAGGCTTACACTTTGAATATTTCTTCATTGCCTTGCTCTTATGTTAGTGCACTATTGGGTTTGTTTTTTTTGAGTTCCAAGCTCACTATTGGAGTCTAGCATTAAACAGTAACTGAAACATAACAGTTAATA
>NW_009639184.1:0-218 GCF_000690535.1 Cariama cristata | reverse complement strand
CGGCACACCTTGAGACCGTTTCCTCTTGTTCTAAGAGGAACTTACACGACTCCCTGAAGGCAATGGCTTGCAGGATTTACCCAAGGCAGCTGATCCTAGCTACCCCAAGAGGCACTTTTGTCCTCCAATAGCCAAATACAAGAAAGCAGCAAAATCAACAAGGAGAAAAGGGGCTGAGTGTGACAACCATCCTGCCATGGCCTAGTTTCCTGAGGGAG
>NW_009639183.1:0-218 GCF_000690535.1 Cariama cristata | reverse complement strand
CTACGTTCATGTTGAATTAGCATTGCGTACAACATGTTTTGCAGTATGTATCTAGTGTTGTAGATCAGGTCTCTGCAATGTCTGAGGACACTACTACATGAATAGGAACACTGCCTTTTTAGTGAACAATTAAAAAATGAAAAGTGCTTTTATTTTTTTTTTCCCAAGGTACTTTACCTTTTAAAAAACTGTGCAAAATGAACTACTAAAATTAGGGT
>NW_009639182.1:0-218 GCF_000690535.1 Cariama cristata | reverse complement strand
GTCCGCCATGGGGGAACATCTCCTATGGGAAGCACGGGGCACCTCGAGAGAGAGACCGGGCACCCTATGGAGAGCACGCGTCCCCTATAGAAGGACACGTTCCCCCCCAGGGAGCAGCCGCCATCACCTTAGAGCGAGCGTACGTCCCCTATAGCAGACATGCGTCCCCTGTAGGCGTCACGGATCTGTAGAGGGAGCACACACGTCCCCTATAGGGA
>NW_009639181.1:0-217 GCF_000690535.1 Cariama cristata | reverse complement strand
CCCTCCTGCTCCTCTCCCTGCCCCACCCTTGGGTACCCCTACAGCAACGGGAGGGCTACGCAGGGGACTGAGAGCAGGGAAGGTCATTGCAGGGGGCACGTGCAGGGGAGAACTGTTCACTGGGAATGTGCGCTAGCTCTCTAGGCTGGGAAGAGACTCTTCTTCCTGCAGGAGAGTGGGCAGACTCCCGCCTTACCTCTCTGTGAGGCTAACAGAC
>NW_009639180.1:0-218 GCF_000690535.1 Cariama cristata | reverse complement strand
ATGAACCCGGCACTCGACGTCTCTGCAAACCCAGCCTTGGCGCTCAGGAGATGGGGAGCAGTTATTTGGGGGGAGAAACCCCCTTCAGCGTGTCGTATGGGAGCAGTGGGCAGGTACCTTCACCGGAGCTGTGGTCCTCAGCATCCCTCAGCATCCTCCCCACTCTGCCTGCACAAGGCATCCTTTGGCTCAGGACCCTGGGGAGCTGCTGCAAAAGG
>NW_009639178.1:0-218 GCF_000690535.1 Cariama cristata | reverse complement strand
CCCCTGGGGAAGAGGGGAAGCGCTGGGTGAGCCCGGCTCGGGCTGTGACACCTCCCGTGCCCCCCGCCTGGATGTCCCTGTCCCTCACCGCCCTGTTTCTCCTCTCTGCAGGGCCCAGCTGGTTCCCCTGGCCCCGAGGGGCGTCAGGGTGAGAAGGGCGCGAAGGTGAGCGATTCGGTGACCCCTCCCTCCACGCTGGGGTCCAGCGGTGCCTCCTG
>NW_009639177.1:0-217 GCF_000690535.1 Cariama cristata | reverse complement strand
CTTTTTTTTTTTTTCAAGAACAAAATTGCATGGGAGTAAGAACACAGGGTCTGCAACCGCTGCGCTGGGGATGGGAAAGCAGTAAAGATTTCCTGCCAGCCCCAGAAAATAAAAGTGAGTTGTCTTATACTGTCCACGGAGCAAAGAGCCTGATAATACGAGAGCTGAAAGGCAGCGGTGGCATTTCTGCAGCTTTCCATTAATCGATAGGGACGCA
>NW_009639176.1:0-217 GCF_000690535.1 Cariama cristata | reverse complement strand
ACCAGACTTTATATTTTTTATTTTTTTTTCCATTCATACCCTGTTAACAATCAAACAAACACCTACAGACAACAACCTCCCCCCACAAAACAAACCAGCCAGTCCCCGCATCCCAATGCAAATAAACCACTAAAATAGGCAAACAAGATATCGGTTCTCCTGCAGCCAATCAAGAAACACCTAAGCCACACACTAATCACTAAAGCTACAACCCTAC
>NW_009639175.1:0-217 GCF_000690535.1 Cariama cristata | reverse complement strand
GGGAAAGGCCCAGTAAATCTGCACAGTGAAGGACGATCTCGGTGCAACAGTTGCTTTAATGTGGAGTTGAAGCAAAAGGAATTGCAGCTGCCTGAGAGACGCTCCCGGAGATTCAGCGTTGACCAGGAAGAGTGGGACAGGCCCCTGGGGACTGCCTAGGGAGAAAGCTTGCAAAATCCAAATTTAATCTCTTGCGCTCCAGAGAACTAATCCTCAC
>NW_009639174.1:0-217 GCF_000690535.1 Cariama cristata | reverse complement strand
AGGAAAAGATTCAAAGTGGTAGTGGGAGCACCAGCCTGATTTCTTAAATCTGAAGTGCACTTCCTTATGGAAAGCATTCCTTATCAGAGACAAGGGGAAATGTTTAGGAGGTAAAGTTCCTGATATTCTTGCAGGGTCAGAGCAGTAAATTAATGCCATCAAGAACTGACACTGATATCATCACCTACAACTTGCTACTTCAAGTACTGTGCCAATT
>NW_009639173.1:0-217 GCF_000690535.1 Cariama cristata | reverse complement strand
CCCCGGCCCCCCGCCATGGGCCAGCTCAGCCCAGGGGGGTCCCTGTCCCCCCACCCTGTCCCAGCCAGGGACATTACCTGGGCCACAGCTTCACAGCCAGGAGGGCCAGGGCGGCCACGCAGATGATGGCCATGAGGAGCCCGGCCAGGACGGTGAAGGCCAGGAGGTGGGTGAGAGCTGCGGGCAGAGGGGAGCCAGGGTACATCCCCGCTGCCGC
>NW_009639172.1:0-217 GCF_000690535.1 Cariama cristata | reverse complement strand
GAGCGAGGCACAGACACCGTTTGGACACGTACCTGTGTTGGGAGAAACAGAGGCTTTAGAGGTTCCCTGGACTGGGTTTGCCAGTGCCCAGCTGGAACAGTAGGCATTGCTCGTAAAGGTGCCATGTTGGACTCAATGTCAGGCTTGCCATCACCTGAGCTCTCTGCCCACTCCCTTTTCTGTGACCCTGAGAGGGCAGGATTATCCATCCATCCAT
>NW_009639171.1:0-217 GCF_000690535.1 Cariama cristata | reverse complement strand
TTTTTTTTTTATATATTTTACTTTTGGAAGGCTTATGTATTCTCGCTTGCTTTCCAGGCATTCAAATCTATAGAAGATTGTTACTTAGCTGATGTAATACAATTTTCCACTATATATTGGTGTATATCAGTGGCTTCGTGTATTTTTATTGTTTGCCAAAAGTGAGGTAAATAGAAATTTAAGACTGTGGCTAATTCCCAGATCTGTGAATGTCTAC
>NW_009639170.1:0-217 GCF_000690535.1 Cariama cristata | reverse complement strand
ACCCCGCCGGAGGGGCGAGGCGAGCGCACCCCCTCGCAAACGCAACCCAAGGCTCACCCTGCAAACACCACGCATGTTAAATAACATAAAATAATAAAATTAAAAATCTCTTACAGGCAGTAAGAATATCAATATAGCGATCGCAAGGACCGGGAGCACTTCTGCCTTCCCCGTGGGTGTGATGACCTTGCGAGGACTGCTCCTGCTCTTCGGTTTC
>NW_009639169.1:0-217 GCF_000690535.1 Cariama cristata | reverse complement strand
TTTCTTCCATGTCATTTTACATGGTAAGTCCAGATTGTTCATCAGCCACCCACGGCTCATCACCATCTTTCCAAAATCCTCTTTAACACTTAATTCTGCATTTTATAATTTTAAGCCAAGTCCATGCAGCAGGAGACCATGTGTGAAGAAGATAAAACAGAAAGCTTAACAAAAAACAGCCTCCCCATGTCCACAAGAACTCTCAACCTGAAAGATT
>NW_009639168.1:0-217 GCF_000690535.1 Cariama cristata | reverse complement strand
GGCCAGGTCCGTCAGGCACCTTGGCCACACCAGCACTAGTTCGTGTAACGAGCTCTCCTCCACCCCACCGCCTTGGATTTTATGGAACTTAAATCTGAAGTGCATTTTCATGCTAAACTGTTCCTTCAATTAAAAAGTTCCAAAATACAAGGTCTTGCAGGTGACCGTATTCCCACCCTTTGGCATTACCTTGGTAGGACTCCCATAGGACTATTTC
>NW_009639167.1:0-217 GCF_000690535.1 Cariama cristata | reverse complement strand
CGTATCCCTAACCTTAACCTGTAACCTCCTAACCCTTTAACCCCGGACCGGAAGTGCACTCTGTAACCTGAAGTTGTGATTGTTGTTGCTGTGTAGTCTGCTGACCCTAATGACCTGATCCTGAAATTGTACCCCTAGTGTTTTAACACGTGATTGTTACTCTACTGTGTGCTGTGAACCCTTTTTGTGGATTTAGGTGTAGTGCTTGGTGCAATTT
>NW_009639166.1:0-217 GCF_000690535.1 Cariama cristata | reverse complement strand
GCTGCCCCTGCCCATTTGGGGAGGAAAGAGCCTTAAGGGGCTCTGTCCAGTGGCAGCCCACAAGTACGCAGCCAAAGCTGCCCTTCCCAGGGATTCTCCTCCCCGGAGCTCACCTTGTGCGCTGCAGACAATTGTACGTTATCACTAAAATGAAAGAGTCACCATCGCCTCTCATGTGAGCAGACCAAACTTCTGGGCCCCCGTGCCAACGGCAGGG
>NW_009639165.1:0-217 GCF_000690535.1 Cariama cristata | reverse complement strand
CCCCCTCTTCCGCGGCAGGACAAGGACTCGGACATCGCAGGGCTGACACAGAAGGCGGAGGCGCTGGAGGCCGAGCTGCAGGACATCTCCTCCCAGGAGTCGAAGGACGAGGCCTCCCTGGCCAAGGTGAAGAAGCAGCTGAGGGATTTGGAGGCCAAGGTCAAAGACCAGGAGGAGGAACTGGACGAGCAGGCTGGGACCATCCAGATGCTGGAGC
>NW_009639164.1:0-217 GCF_000690535.1 Cariama cristata | reverse complement strand
CAGAGGTACTCCTGGTGACATCCCAGTGCTCACAAACAGGGATTTCTGAATCCCTGGGTTTGCTCTGACTGTACATGGTGCGCTGGGGCTTCCAGCTATGTGTCTACGGCTGGGGAAATGGCAAGGAACCTACACCGAGCAGGGGCTACCTGGTGGTTTCTGTGGATCTCTCCTCTTACAGGAGACCCTTCTTCTCGGCAGGTCTCCAGAAATGTGG
>NW_009639163.1:0-217 GCF_000690535.1 Cariama cristata | reverse complement strand
GGCCAGCTAAGATCATTTGAAAGACACCCACACAAGCACCTCTCTTGCCTTCCCAGTATTCCAGATTATTGTCCGCTCTTTCCAGAAGATCAAACGCTTTGGCTGAATAGTAAAACTGACGCATCTGCACAGAAAGTGAAACATTATTCCTGACTATATGACCGTCTTTCAGAAGGGGATTAAAAATTTCAAGCTCAGTTTTCTAAAATCAGCAGGA
>NW_009639162.1:0-217 GCF_000690535.1 Cariama cristata | reverse complement strand
GAGGGAGTGTGGCTTGCAGAAGGAGTGCCGAGCCCTGTGCTGAAGGGGTTCTGCCCAGATTCCAGGACTCCTCCAGGCTGAGAGCAGAGGCAACATTGCCTTCACCTAAGGAGTTACCTGGCTGCCTGTTGTGCAGTAGCAGTGATACAGTAGCTTGTAGTGCACTAGCCCCTGGCCAAGGTCAGGCTGTGACCTGACTCTTGGCCCTGCCATGGTG
>NW_009639161.1:0-217 GCF_000690535.1 Cariama cristata | reverse complement strand
TACATGTATCTTGATGGCACAGTTTAGTTCTTGATTAATCAGTTTGCTTGCATGCGCTACCTAGTGCGCCGAGAGAAATGACAGCTTTTAATAAGTTAAAAGGAACAAGAAGCTGGTAGAACTTGAGCTGTACTTGAGGCTTGCTAGAATCTACATTCTTACTGCATCCCTTGCTGTCCAGGTACCAGCACTCATCGGACAGTCCCTCAGCTTCTGT
>NW_009639160.1:0-217 GCF_000690535.1 Cariama cristata | reverse complement strand
CAAAACCTTCGGCACCTTCGGCTCCACCAAGGACTTCCCAGATGAGGTGATCCAGTTTGCCCGGCACCACCCGCTCATGTACAACCCGGTGCTGCCCCACGGCCAGCGGCCCCTCTTTCTGCAAGCTGCCATGCCCTACACCTTCACCCGTATCGCTGTGGACCGCGTCACCGCTGCTGATGGCCACTACGACGTCCTCTTCATCGGCACAGGCACG
>NW_009639159.1:0-217 GCF_000690535.1 Cariama cristata | reverse complement strand
TGCTTTACTGAAGTCTAGATAGATGACATCCACAGCTTTTCCCTCATCTACCTGTCTTCATCCTCATCCTCGTCCTGGCGGGGCTGGTGGGAAGATGTGGGATGTGGTGGCGCTGGGGAGAAGGTGTGGGATGTGGTAGGGCTGGCAGGGAGGAGCAAAGCCGCGCTCCCCGCAGAGCATCCCTCCCCACACCGACCCGGGCCGTGGCCCTGCTCTC
>NW_009639158.1:0-217 GCF_000690535.1 Cariama cristata | reverse complement strand
TCAGGGTCTTATTACTACACAGTGACACAGAAAAAACAATGCACATGCAGAGATTGACTCTCAAAAAGGGGGAAACTGTCTCAAGGGTACCCAGAAGAATGAATCGCTTGCCTAAAGGGGCAAGGGTTCACCCAAGGATATATACAGAAGAAAACACTCACTCACCAGGGGGATCTGAGGGCACTCAGTCCCGGGAAGTTTCCTCAGATGGCATCCC
>NW_009639157.1:0-217 GCF_000690535.1 Cariama cristata | reverse complement strand
CCGAAGCAGCCCTTTCTCCCCGCTCGGCAGGTGACAAGGCAGAAGGGGTGGTGGCTGCTGGGGACACCGGTGCTGGGGACCCCAAGGATACTTGCCCTGGCACCCCTACTTCCCCCGGGGCCGGGTGATGCTCCTGCCTCGGTGGTCCCGGGGAGGATCGTGCTGCACAAGGTCCTTTCTCCCTCCGAGGAGCCCACCCGGACTCGCAACACCGGGG
>NW_009639156.1:0-217 GCF_000690535.1 Cariama cristata | reverse complement strand
GTGCAAGAGAAAGGGCAGGCCCTGTGTTATTGCGATGACTAATAACAAAATTGCTGCAGGTTTTCATAGTTAAGCTGTTTTTCTTCTGACCTATGGTAAGCTGGCTATTCCAACTAAGCTGCTTTTAGCTCTCAGATGTGAAAGAGAGACGTGAGCAAAGCCTTGCTCACCCTCTAATCAATGCAGAATTAAAGAAAGAGCCACTTAGCATAATCTT
>NW_009639155.1:0-217 GCF_000690535.1 Cariama cristata | reverse complement strand
TGTACCACGATGGGTCGGTGGGTGGGCGCGCGAAGCTGTGCTCTCCCGGTGGGATGGGAGAAGGCTTGTGGAAACAGTTCCCACCGGCATGTCGGGGAAGGACTTTGTCTTCCATCTCCCTGGAGCGTGTCCAGCCCCGCTCCTCCTCGTTTCCCTGCACAGCTAAGGAGGGCACAAGAAAGCCACGTCTCTTCTCAGCACCAGCAGCACAAAGAGT
>NW_009639154.1:0-217 GCF_000690535.1 Cariama cristata | reverse complement strand
AACTGTACTTGCAGTGCTCCTCCATCCTGGTCACTCTCTTGCTCCATCAGCCCTCCAGCCACCCTCTCCTGCTGAGCATAGTCCCCCTCACAACCCATCCGTCCCCAAGCACGGGAAACACCGTACAAGTAGTTTTTAAACCAGAAGGTGTGGGTGGGCATACAAAATGCATCCTTGCTGCAGATGGGAGAAGGGATAAGAAGTGTGCAAGAACCAT
>NW_009639153.1:0-217 GCF_000690535.1 Cariama cristata | reverse complement strand
TTACCCTGAGCCCATTTCAGCCAAGTGTAAGAGAAGGATATAGATTACAAAGATAATGCTGTCCTTGCAAGCTTATCAAGGCTGAAGTCACTGAAGGAGGCAAATAGGTAGCTGCTGTTAAATAAATGAAAATCTTTTCACATACAGATCTGCCTGAAAACTTGAGACCTATGCATTAGGAGACACAATAATGAGCAAAGGAGAAGAAAACCTTTTT
>NW_009639152.1:0-217 GCF_000690535.1 Cariama cristata | reverse complement strand
AGATAAGGATAACATCCTTGTGTGGCTTTTACCATATTCCTTACATAAACTGCTTCCTAGACCACCCTGAGGGTAAATCTTCATTTTAAAAACCAGACCGCTATCCCCTTACTGGTTGTAACCGTATTAGTGCCTGCTACAGTGGTAGGTACCTCCACTACCCAACACGTTATGGACAGCATGTCGCCTAAGTACCGCAAGACCAGGGAGGTGACGC
>NW_009639151.1:0-217 GCF_000690535.1 Cariama cristata | reverse complement strand
CGGGGCTGATGCTCCCCGATGCAGCCGATTTGTGTTGATCCAAACTGTCAGGAGGAAGGGAGGGAGCAAAAGACGGGAGAAACGGCGCTTATTAACCTAAAAGCATTATCTAAGCGAGCTGGCAGGAGCGCGGTCCGCACGGACGCTTGCGTTATTGAAGTGCACTTTAAATCAACTGCTCTTACTTCTGGTGTATTAAACAGGCCGGTGCGGCGGG
>NW_009639150.1:0-217 GCF_000690535.1 Cariama cristata | reverse complement strand
ACACAAGTAACAGCAGTTGAATACAAAGCCACAGCTAGAGGTGACCTGGACTTGCTGTTAGAACCTATAAGAAAAGAGGAGACTATTAATCACTTTGACAGTGTCCTATACACTTCTTTCTTCTCAATGTGTACAAGTAAAAACTAAGAAAATATTCTGTTAATATTTACATATTCCATATTTGTTCCAAAAGGTCTAAAGAAATGAAGAAATTAAA
>NW_009639149.1:0-217 GCF_000690535.1 Cariama cristata | reverse complement strand
TACTTACAAAGTAAGTGATGGGCTTTGGAAGCATTGGGACTCTAGGATTAGATGGCTTAACTCAGGAAGCAGAGAGTGAGTGAGAGACCAGGACCTGCCAGCCCAAACGATGTGCGGCAGGGTTATCGGAGGATGTCCTGCTCACTGTATGTGTCAGTGTACGCCACAGGTGCCAAGCTACCAGGTGGCCCCTTTGCAAGTCTCTGGTAGGTGCTGG
>NW_009639148.1:0-217 GCF_000690535.1 Cariama cristata | reverse complement strand
AGGAACTGGGAGCGTGGGAGCCTCTTTGCAAAGGTTTTATTTTCTTAATACTCTTTCTACGTTTGGAAGTTGCTTTCTCCGCTGCGATTACTTTTTTTTTTTGCCCTCCCCCGTTTTCTTTTTAAAAACATTTTTCCCCCTTTTTCACCCCCCTCCTTTTTTTTCCCTTTTTTTGAATTTTTTTTTTTTTGATTTTTTTTTTATTTCCTCCGCGTGG
>NW_009639147.1:0-217 GCF_000690535.1 Cariama cristata | reverse complement strand
GTACGGGCTGTTTTTAACATCAGTTGTTTTTCTGTTTCTGTCTTTGCATCCAACATTAAATCTGTATCTTTCTAATCTGGACCTTGATTTTTAGCTATCGATTGAAACCTCTTAGCGACCCCTAACGGATCATCCCAATAGCTCCTCACCACTCCTTTCCAGGTATCTAAATAACTCATATTAAAAGAGACCTTAAGTCGAGTTGGTCCTTCGGGTC
>NW_009639146.1:0-217 GCF_000690535.1 Cariama cristata | reverse complement strand
CTGCGACAGCGCGATGGACTCGAAGATAAGCAGATTATCTTGTCCTGCCTCACAGAAGAGCGCCGACCCCTGACTCGCTGAGCCCAAGATTAAGGCTGAATTCACCTCCAGGAGGGGGGCTTCCCGGCAGAGGACGGAGGTTGCTGCGTGGCGGAGCTTCCCCGGCCCCTTCTCACCCGACAGGACTCGCACAGGTCCCGTGAGGGGGATGGAGCTG
>NW_009639145.1:0-217 GCF_000690535.1 Cariama cristata | reverse complement strand
TTTGTTATTTCTGCATGGGATCCTATGGGAAAGTGCATAGTGTCCTTTGTACTTTCAAAGGTCCTACAGGTAAAGACGCTTTTCTCGCTATATAATCTCGAAAACGAAGAGAACTTCATCAGGACACACTTTTGGTGGTGTTTGGTTGGCTGGTGGGAAGGGTGGGCTTTTCTTTTTCTGTGCGTTTTGGCCTCAAATTAAAGCAGAAAGTATAAAT
>NW_009639144.1:0-216 GCF_000690535.1 Cariama cristata | reverse complement strand
TTTGATTTTATTACATTTTTCAACAAAACCAATTACAAAATCTGAGGAGTTTTCTTTCTAAAATAAAAGTATCAAATATGTATTGATACCTGGCAGCCTCAGAAGAAAGTCAAAGGCAACATGCAAATAATGTGAAGGCATGCAAGTCAGTTAGTTTTAGAACTATCCTATCACACCCAGAAAGCCCTTATACCAGCTCCTAAGCATGAATATTTT
>NW_009639143.1:0-217 GCF_000690535.1 Cariama cristata | reverse complement strand
CTGGAGAAGGGATGCCTGGTCATACGCAGGAGGAGGGAACCAGACCCAGCATTGGGCCAGGAGAACGGGCACTGATCCCAGTACATCCCCTTTTTCTCAGTGATGACACCCCTCCCCAGCTGCCCCCGGGATCCTGGCACTCAGGAGGGCATACCTGTGCAGTGCTGCAGTCCTGGGCAGTGTAGATCAAAGGGGTGAGGGCGAAGTTGGCCTGGAC
>NW_009639142.1:0-217 GCF_000690535.1 Cariama cristata | reverse complement strand
AGGAAAAGATTCAAAGTGGTAGTGGGAGCGTCAGCCTGATTTCATAAATCTTAAGTGCACTTCCTTATGGAATGCATTTATTATCAGAGACAAGGGGAAATGTTTAGGATGTAAAGCTCCAGATATTATTGCAGTGTCACAGCAGTAAATTAATGCCATAAAGAACTGACACTGATATAATCACATATAACTTGCTACTTCAAGTACTGTGCCAATT
>NW_009639141.1:0-216 GCF_000690535.1 Cariama cristata | reverse complement strand
GTATCAGGTGAAATTATATATAACTATTTTTAAAGCATCAAGAGAAGCAGAATTAAGTTTAGAGCTATGACATAAGGATTAAAGTCCAGTTTACAGCAACTAAAGTGTTTGTTCCTTATGAAACAGTAGTCCGAGTACAAAGACATGCATATCGCTGGCCTCGACTATTAGCTTCAGTAGCACATTTCACTAACATTTGGGTTTTTTGCAGTATAC
>NW_009639140.1:0-216 GCF_000690535.1 Cariama cristata | reverse complement strand
CAGGCCCGGGCTGTGTGAGGGCCGGGGTCCGGTGGGTAGGACGCCTGGGGCCTCGGCCACACGCTCCTGCTTTGGACTCGGGAGATTTTTACCGGGGGATGGAGCAGGAGCAAAACGTGCCATTTCAGGGGAGTCCAGAGCTCAGGGCTGCCTTGCCGTATCAGGCCTGTCAGACGTTCCCAAAGATGCCTCATGCTCTGTAGCGGCGCACCCGTC
>NW_009639139.1:0-216 GCF_000690535.1 Cariama cristata | reverse complement strand
TTGCAAGCAGAAAATTTACATCCCTTCTAAACTGTTATGGATTTTGCGGTGTAACTTCGTTCTCATTATCTACCTTGTATTAGATGAAGAAGAAATAACTCAGAAGGGATATTAACTATATAGACTGAGAAATAAGGTAGACATTATTTATGTATTTCAGTAGCAGGAGAGATCTGCATTTGTTCTAGTGCTGCAGTTTTTAAGTTAGTTGTGAAA
>NW_009639138.1:0-216 GCF_000690535.1 Cariama cristata | reverse complement strand
TTGTAATTGCAGTTTGAACTTTGAGTGCCGTGGTGAGAGACAGTGCTTGTCCAGATATATCTACCATAATTGCCGTTGTGGTCTCTCAGCAGGATGGACCCAGTCAGAGACTGTCTAAATGGACTTAGAACCTCTTTGCATTTATATATGCTCTAATGTTGTTATGTGTTAAAAAATCTGATTTCAGACACTGACTTGTCCACTTCCTGAGCATCT
>NW_009639137.1:0-216 GCF_000690535.1 Cariama cristata | reverse complement strand
TGAGCTCCTTATCAGTTTTTCTTGTAAAAGTAACCTTTGCTCCTGTGTTGTTTAAGTTTGTTGCCTATCATAGTGATGTGAACACATTATATGATGTATATCAATAAAATGCAAGTGATAATAAGAGCTGTTGTGAGTTTGCAAATTTTAATTATGTCAGTTTGGATACTTCATTTGAGACTTTATAGTGAAAGGACAGTCATAATTCTGTTTACT
>NW_009639136.1:0-216 GCF_000690535.1 Cariama cristata | reverse complement strand
AGGATGGTGACCAGCGCTAGCAACACCATGAGGAAAGCCAGCAGCACCAACACGCCCAGGGAAAACTCGGAGCTCGGTGACTGCGTGGACGAAGTCTCATTGCCCGTTCCAGCCGTGTGTGGAGTTTCGGCAGTGCTGCTGTGCATGTTGTGTACCCAGGGCAGTTCGGTCTGGGAAGAAAGTCGCGTCTGGCAGAGTTATCCAAAAGGTTGAGAC
>NW_009639135.1:0-216 GCF_000690535.1 Cariama cristata | reverse complement strand
GGATGTATTTCAGCAAAAGCGTTTCTCCCTTAACACCTGAACCGTGATATGGTCTGCACAGGGAAAAGGGACAGAGGGCACCTTCCTTCTACACAGGGTAACGTTTTATTCCCTTCTTCCCATCACCCGACAGGACTAACACACACTTTGTCTTTCTTGGCAGGACTTTAATGGAGAATCAGCAGCCTATGTGAGTACCACAAAGACCCTCTCATC
>NW_009639134.1:0-216 GCF_000690535.1 Cariama cristata | reverse complement strand
GTATGTCTGCTCAAGGCCAAAGGAGCAGTATTTTATACTCACTGTTAACAACTTTACTACAACTTTGGATTTCTCTTTTACACCCACTACTGTTTAGGTGATCTTCATTTTGGGGGGTGGTGGAATGCAGCATAAGTGAGAGGAAAAAGCAATCTTCAATTGTAGCAGAGACATTCACCTGTGACTACAGGGGTTGTTTTGGCAGCAAGCAGGCAA
>NW_009639133.1:0-216 GCF_000690535.1 Cariama cristata | reverse complement strand
TATGACTGTTTTTTTCATATAGTTACAAACTAACTGCTTAGGCTTCTTAAGGAGAGTATTCAGCAGTTTTTTTTAAAGACAAAGCACTGACCAGGAGGAGGCTATTTGTATCCTATTGCTGCCATTTTCTGGAAAAGTACATGCTGTTTTGTGGGAGAAAGATGGTTGGAAATCAGCAGCAGGGTGCAGGAGTTTCTAGTGAGGGAAAGAAACAGG
>NW_009639132.1:0-216 GCF_000690535.1 Cariama cristata | reverse complement strand
GAAAAGTCAACACAGCTGCTGTGCGGCTGCTATACATGTGTACTATATACATGTATACAACCGCTATATATAGATACTATACAGCTATGCTTGTCATTATTTACATGACTGTCTTCTAAATCTGGATAGTAGAAATATTGTAAAAATCATTTAAAAGACAGAAAAAATGATTTCATGTCCTTGGTCTTCTCTGTAATATTGAAAGTTAAAGGAGAC
>NW_009639131.1:0-216 GCF_000690535.1 Cariama cristata | reverse complement strand
TGTGTAAGAGCCTGAGCAGCCCTTGCAGAACCACTATGGTGAAGACTATACGTACTCCACCTTTCATCTTTGCACTGCAAAAAGCATCCACCTCACTGAACTCCATGGAATGACAAGCGGGTTTTGGCTTACGCTCTTTACTTAGGTGAGGGGGCAGGTAACAAATTGCTGTAGCTGCTGCAGTGCATGCAGCTGCACCATGGACTGAAAAAATAA
>NW_009639130.1:0-216 GCF_000690535.1 Cariama cristata | reverse complement strand
TGGTGATCCTTGGGCTTTGTTGTGTTGTTGGCACCTTTCCTCACCTCTGTGTTATCAGTGATGTGCTCTCCGAATCCTGCGTACACACAAAGGTTTCCTGAGCAGGCCTTGTCACCAAGAAAAGAAGCACTGCACAACGTTACTTACCACTCCTGCCCTCCAGCCTGCAAAGTATTTGGACATGAAGCAGGGTAAGTGTCTTGGTTTGGCTAAAAC
>NW_009639129.1:0-216 GCF_000690535.1 Cariama cristata | reverse complement strand
AGAATAAATACATATTACATCTATAGCAATACTAAAATATTGCTATAACAAAAGAAAATAAAGAAAATAAAAAATTTATCCTCTTTCAAGCTTATAAAAGAGCAGAAGTGTGTAGGGGGAAGTACTGGATTTCAAATGATCTCTTAAAACAGCATAATTTCTTTTTGTTTCTGAAGAACTCAACAGCACCACAAAATAATATATGGAATGGAGGTA
>NW_009639128.1:0-216 GCF_000690535.1 Cariama cristata | reverse complement strand
GATAATAACACCTATAAACAATAGAAAGAGAATAAAACTTAGTGGCATGAAATGCAATGGAATTTTAGGCTAATAAAATTTTCAGGTAGAAACTAGGATCTTATAAAATTAAAATGACAGAAGGGGAGGGGCCTGACTAGACCAAAGCAGTCTGTTCTGGACAGAAGTCAGCTGAGACTGGAAATACATGGAGAAGTGCTTTCTGTCTTTCCAGTA
>NW_009639127.1:0-216 GCF_000690535.1 Cariama cristata | reverse complement strand
GTGAATAACTGAAAATTGACACGTCTACTAATGTTACACAGCTTTGCAAGGTCTTTCTACAAGTATATGTTCTTCTTCTGGTAGCTGTTTACAAGAATCAAGCTATAGCTGAAATAAAAATAATAAAAAGTTTAGATTCTGACACTCACTGTCTTGTTGAAGATCTCTTACTCCAGTGTGTTGATCCAGAGGTGAAATGTCTTTGACCAAAAAGAA
>NW_009639126.1:0-216 GCF_000690535.1 Cariama cristata | reverse complement strand
TGTTAGCAGCTAGAGAGAAGAAGTCAGAGCTGAGGGTCGCAGCATCTCTCGGTTTCAGTTCTTCTCCTGACGCAGAAAGCCTGTAGGATTCCATGAGCTAGAGCACAAGTCAGAGCAGCTCCTAGCACCATTTCAGTTTCCAATTTGGACTGTCCAGGCCTCCCGGGAACTCAAAAATCAATATGTGATAGAAGTGTTGAGAGTTTGTTGATTTGC
>NW_009639125.1:0-216 GCF_000690535.1 Cariama cristata | reverse complement strand
ATTTTTCCAAGAGACAGGATGATGCAAATGACCTGTAATTCCCTATATCACTCCTATAAAAAGAGGACCACACAATTAAAATCAAGCAGCTGTCAGTTAAGATCTATTTTCACAAATAGAACTTGTTTCTGAATTTAGGAATAAATGCTATATATAGTATTTGAGAAGATAGTCATCTTCTCTATTGATGTCTTACTAAACATTCACTCAACAAAA
>NW_009639124.1:0-216 GCF_000690535.1 Cariama cristata | reverse complement strand
TGTTTTTGAGACACCGCAGGGTGCATAGAGTTATTGGTTGGTTTCTTTTCTTCTTTAATTCGCTTTTCTATTTTCCTTCAAGAATACGGATAACTTATGCGGCGTTGAGACTTTCTTCTTGTGCCTGGAAGGCAACCCTGGAGCCTCTCCTGGTGTTTCCTTGAGGAATAGCAATGCCATGGGTAAGAATCGCCTTCTCCATAGCTCGAATTGGTG
>NW_009639123.1:0-216 GCF_000690535.1 Cariama cristata | reverse complement strand
AGTAAGCTAGGAAAAAAAAAATAATCTGAAGTTTGCAGCGGAACAGCAACAGGGATGGGAATTACAGCCTCTTCCGCTGATAGACACAAGTTAAACTCCAGCACACCATCTTGGTTTAACTTTAAAGTCCCACTTGGACCTGGGTGAGAGCTTCAGTTCCCTGGTTTTTTCACCTATATCATCTCGGCTAAAAAAAAAATATCTCTCTTCCCTGCA
>NW_009639122.1:0-216 GCF_000690535.1 Cariama cristata | reverse complement strand
GGGGGCGGTCCGGGGGGATCCGGGTGCAAGGTGCTTGTCTGGGCCAGTGCCCCAGTCCGTGTCGTGCCCACGCTGAGGTTGTCCCCGTGCCCACCTTGCACCCATCCGTGGTGTCAGGCGGCTGCTGGAGGAGCTGGGGGTTGGAGCCGGTCCTTGGCGCCATGGAGAGGGACAACATGCGTTCTGCTGTCCTTCTCCTGTCACTCCATCCTTGCT
>NW_009639121.1:0-216 GCF_000690535.1 Cariama cristata | reverse complement strand
AGTATCTCTCCTAACTCGTCCCCAATATTGGGCTTTGATTGGACTGTCTTTCCAAGTAGTGCATAGGGTCAGTAACCCTCAAGTTACTTGCCTAGTTATTGTGTTAGGCCACAGCCGAGTACTCCAATATCCATCTGATGTGATCCATGTTGTGTAACCTGGGGATGACATTTCCTGCCAACCATACTCATTTGAAAAATTTTGTTCTCTGCAATT
>NW_009639120.1:0-216 GCF_000690535.1 Cariama cristata | reverse complement strand
GGAGAGGAAAAAGGGGACTTACGGGACCACAATGAAGTCGCAAGAAGGACTGGAAGCAGCAACATACTGCTCGTGCGGGTTACACCTAGAAATGAAATAAAGAGACAGGAACGCTGTAAAGCCCTTCAGGTGGAGAAAGCTTCAAACGCCCGGGAGGAGGAAATGACTCATTGGGCACATCCAACGGGCGGTCTTCAACTCCCTCCCATGGAGGGG
>NW_009639119.1:0-216 GCF_000690535.1 Cariama cristata | reverse complement strand
ATGAGTTGCCTTTTCCTCTCTGGAATTTGACTGCTGACAGAAGAGTGCAGCAGCGACGGACTCCTTCAACAGCTTCCTTCTGGCTGCCCTGCAAGGTCTTTTGACCCATCGTCCTCAAGATGTTCTTATCCTCCACTACCTCATTTGGCCATAAGAACAGTACAGGCAGAAGCAGCGACCAGAAGCTTCAGCAAATACACGGGCAAGTTCTTCTTG
>NW_009639118.1:0-216 GCF_000690535.1 Cariama cristata | reverse complement strand
CCCCCCTCTCCTCAGCCTACAAGAAGTACGTGCGGGAGACATACGCCAAGCAGGCCAAGAGCCAGGAAACCTGACCGCCGCCTCTCCCCATCATACCTGGGTCTCCGCCCATTCCCTGTCCAGCCGCTCCCCTTGGCTTTCTGTATTATAGGCTGTTTTTAAATTAATTTTGCAGACCGAGCCACGGTTAATGTATAAATAAATGCATGTTTATAA
>NW_009639117.1:0-216 GCF_000690535.1 Cariama cristata | reverse complement strand
GCCTCTGCTGTCCCCACTGCTGCTGCTGGGCTTTACCCTCTGGTTTCTAAGGTTATCCTCAATCCTCTGGCAGTGCAGCCACGTGGAGGTGGGGGTGTATATGTGCGAAATGTTCTTCCCCCCCCCGCAGCGTTCCATGTATACACCCATCGCCCCTGGAACCTCGGACAGTTGGTTATGGGGGGGGGGATGCCTGAGTTAAAGGAAGATGCAAGT
>NW_009639116.1:0-216 GCF_000690535.1 Cariama cristata | reverse complement strand
GTCTTTCTCTTAGTCACGCAAATCTCACTTATTTGGTTTCACTGTGGTATAAGGGCATTGGGTAAGTTGGTGCTTGCTGAGCTCAGAAGTGGAAGATTGACCATAACCAACTAAGCAGGTCTTTGCACATAGCAGTGGCATTTTGAACATTTAATCTGTTGAAACACTGGTGTTTTACTTGCTTTTGTGTACGTAGATATCTAAGTCCCGGGGAAG
>NW_009639115.1:0-216 GCF_000690535.1 Cariama cristata | reverse complement strand
CCCCAAACCTTATAACACCATTTATGCCTTTGATAGAAAAAAGGTTTCCTCCAATACTGCTTAAGCATGACTCAGTCATTATAAGCATTTCGTAAATAACTTAGGTGGTCTAATAGCAAATACTGAAATTAAGTTACTGAAGCTGGATATTAAAAAGAAAAGAGAAAGTTCATTAATACCACCATGTGTGACACCAAACCAATAAAAAGTTTACCT
>NW_009639114.1:0-216 GCF_000690535.1 Cariama cristata | reverse complement strand
AGCTACTAACAGGTAAGCAAGAAATTTATGGTTTATTATTCTGCATAAGCCAGATGGTCAAGTGCTTTGAAAGCGAAAGGTTACTTTCCTAAATTGGAGGGCAAAACAAGATTAATTTTCAACTTTCCAAAGTAATTAGACACTCCTGTACCAGCAAAAAAAGACAAATTCAGTTACAGCTTTGTAAAGAAGCTAAAAGAACCTTAAGAAACTAAA
>NW_009639113.1:0-216 GCF_000690535.1 Cariama cristata | reverse complement strand
TTAGAGGCTCTGCTCCTGTTCAGACATCCGGGGTACGTTCGCTGTCATTATATGGCAGATGCTTTATATTCCGCTTCGGAGTCCCTGTAGCTCACAGGCTTCTTCCTGCAGGGCTGCTACCTGACCACTTGTTCCAATCCCATGTTACTGCTTTTTTTTTGCATTGCAAGCAATTTACTGGGTTTCTCTGGTTGCATGTCCTGCAGGCAACATCCC
>NW_009639112.1:0-216 GCF_000690535.1 Cariama cristata | reverse complement strand
TTTATATGTACAGACAACACCACCATGGAGACGAATAATCACTCAAACATCTGTATTTGTAATTGTACCAAAATTATGGGATGCAACTTTAACTATACAGCTCCTGTCACAAGCCACCAATTGCTACAATTGGACTCCACATCGTATCAAGATTTACTGCTTACACCCGCTGGGATAAATCTTACCGTGGTAAGATTGCTGTTGCAACATGATGAC
>NW_009639111.1:0-216 GCF_000690535.1 Cariama cristata | reverse complement strand
GGATCCCCGGGACTTCGCAGGAGCGTGGACGGGCCGAGGACGACGAGAGCTGCGAAATCAAAGAGGAAGAGTGAAGCGAGGTTGAGATGCTGAACCTGTGCTCCCCCCTCCCCAAGCCCGGACCAGCCGCAGCTTGAGGGCAGGAAGGAGGCAGAGCCACCCCAGTGTCGCAACACCCGGCGGGCAGGAAGCAGGCAGCCTGGGCAGGGGGCTGCA
>NW_009639110.1:0-216 GCF_000690535.1 Cariama cristata | reverse complement strand
TGTGGAACTTAAAACCTCTACAGCAATCAACCCAGCGATATTTTTGACTTCAGAAGCGAGGGACTCCGAAGCCTTGCACCACGATTGCCTGCAAACCATCGAACACGTATATTCAAGCAGACAGGACCTGAGCGATGAACCGTTAACTAATCGTGACTTGGAGTTGTTTACAGATGGCAGCAGCTTTGTACGAAATGGGAAACGAACGGCTGGCTG
>NW_009639109.1:0-216 GCF_000690535.1 Cariama cristata | reverse complement strand
CCAGTCTTACTGTTAGCATGAAATGTTTTCCTCTTTGCAGAGAGTATCAATCATTGGAAACAAAGATTTTAAATTGTAGTGGGGAAAAGGAGGGGTGGAAAAGTTTCTTATTACTTCACTTTAGTTTCACTAAATCAAATGATTGAATGAAGGATTTTGAGAGTCCTTTGCGGTACCTAACAACTTCTTAGATGGCCAGCTTCTAACAAGTCTCTT
>NW_009639108.1:0-216 GCF_000690535.1 Cariama cristata | reverse complement strand
ATTTGTTTGCTTTGATGGTTTAAAAAAATAAGTTCATGTACAGCTGACTTGATTTCTTGCTCTCAAAACTGTGTGGATAGTAGAATTTCCTATGGCTGCTAGTGAATTATGGGTCATTCTCAATTATCTAAGAAATCTTAGGTAGCTTGCCCTCTGAATCCCTGAATTATGATGCCCTTATGCCTTTACAGTTAAACTCTTCAGTCACTACTACCC
>NW_009639107.1:0-216 GCF_000690535.1 Cariama cristata | reverse complement strand
GAGATGAAGCCCCCCACCTTGTCCACAGAGACTCCCAGGTACACCCTCCAGACCATGCCAGCCCCACCCGTCTCTTTCGCTGGCCAGGAGGAGCAGGGGGGACCAACGGATGAGCTGGAAGTTGCTGGTCAAGAATGCCTCAGATGCTCCTGAGATGCTCCTCTACCCCGGAAGCGTTTCCCTGGTGCAGGGCAGGGCACGGCAGCATCCTGCCCA
>NW_009639106.1:0-216 GCF_000690535.1 Cariama cristata | reverse complement strand
CGGCATCAGAAGCTTCACGCCGCGTGATGGGGACGGCGACTAACCGGCGTGGGGACGCGGGGAGGAAGGATGCGAGGATGGGGATGGCTTTTTTGGGGTGCATCCCAACCAAGGGGGAGCGGGGAATCGGTGTCGCCCCGGGTGAGGGTTGGGGATTGCGGTGGCTGGGAATGGGGCTGGATGCTCCCGCGGCGGAGCCGGGGTTTGGTGTTTGCG
>NW_009639105.1:0-216 GCF_000690535.1 Cariama cristata | reverse complement strand
AGCACTTTTGAGGTACCTGCATTCTCATTACAACAAAAGAAAGAGTGGAGGAACACTAGAAAAACTGTTTCTGTTATTGTCCTGTCAAGACATGTATGTGTCAGGATAAGTATGCCTGCATGTAACAAAGGACAGATAAATATACAGGCCAGTTTCTGCTCCCAAGTGAACACTTCATAAATAACCAAATAATTTCTTAAGTTGGAGAACTGAGTG
>NW_009639104.1:0-216 GCF_000690535.1 Cariama cristata | reverse complement strand
GCTACAGGACTTTTAATAAGATGCTGCACCCTGTAGTTATCCTCCTAATATTAACATTACTGTGTTTTGTCTGAATTCTAGATGGAGAGATTGCCTTTTCTATCATTCCCACGATTTATTTCAGAAAAATGTGTAATGGGTGCAAAAAGTGAGACTCACCAGAGACAGATGAAGAATTGCAAGTCCCAAAGGGGGGAACTGATGTCGAGGAATTCA
>NW_009639103.1:0-216 GCF_000690535.1 Cariama cristata | reverse complement strand
ACTATGCCGTGGAAGAGTTTAATTAGAGCTTTGTTTCTTCGTAATAATAAACTTGTTAAAAGAAAAAGTACATTTGCAGATAGGTAGGCCTCCAACAGGTGCTCAAGCACCCTCCTGATGAAATCCATATAAAAATCAGTTCCCATTAATCTAAAGAGGACCCTATTCGATCACTAAAGGACAAGCCTACTGAATTTTAAAGCAGGCATTTTACTA
>NW_009639102.1:0-216 GCF_000690535.1 Cariama cristata | reverse complement strand
CGGGGTCGGGGCAGAGCCCACGGACAACGCTCAGGCAGCACATCCCACGTTGCGTCCTGCATCGCGTCCCGCATCGCTGGCAGGGCAGGGGTAAGCTGGTGACAAGAAATACGCTTGGAAATTTGGAAGGATATCAAGTGTGCAGACCTGTTTGGCTGCGGGAGCAAATAGCTGGTGGGGAGCAGAGAGCGTGACCCGTGGGTTTGGGATGGCCCC
>NW_009639101.1:0-216 GCF_000690535.1 Cariama cristata | reverse complement strand
TATCTGGAATTTGACCACTTTGACACAAGCAGCTCTGAATATTTTTCACAACAAATAGTTCAGAGTTTTAAAAAAATTTCAGTCTCCCCTCAGCCTGCCAAAACTACATTCCTACTATAGTCAATGGAGATCTGGCTGATAGTCTGTTCCATTCATTCTACAGTAGGCAGTGAGTCTCTCCATCGCGTAGGATAGAGTTCCTTGAACATCCATCTT
>NW_009639100.1:0-216 GCF_000690535.1 Cariama cristata | reverse complement strand
CTCTTTGTCAGTGGTTTTCCAGGCTGGTTTTGAGGTCTTGTGGTACCCCAGGGACTTGTGGCCAGATCTTCAGCAGCTCAGAGGGGAGCTCAGCAGGAGAAGGAAAGGGACAGAGGCGGAGGCAGGCAGCATTCCCTCTCCGGGTTATGCTGTTTGGGACCACAATTGCCACCCCACTTCTCTGGTCCTCTCCTGGGCAAAGAGGACAAGCTCACC
>NW_009639099.1:0-216 GCF_000690535.1 Cariama cristata | reverse complement strand
CGAGGACAGAGCAGTAATTATTGCCATTTTATTGCCACTTTAGTCCAACCCAAAGGCAATCTTATTCTCTCCTCTGCCCACTTCTAAACACCTCCAGGCCCTTAACACTCTTCAGAAGAGTGAAGTAGTACATACCCAGTAGATACTCCTGTGCCAGCACATACTGTGTTCCCAGAGGCCAAGTGCTTATGGCCATAATCAGGGTTGTGGCGGAGG
>NW_009639098.1:0-216 GCF_000690535.1 Cariama cristata | reverse complement strand
TCTTCCTCTTCAGGGTCTCCATCCTCTTCTTCACCCCCCTCTTCCTCCTCCTCAGGGTCTCCACCCTCCCGCTCGCCCGGCGGTCGGCAGCAGGCACAGTCGGAGCGGTGGGACGGCTCGGCATCGCGCCGAGGGCTATAGAAATCTGTCGGGGACCCAAGACACCCGTAACCCCCCGTGGGTTATCACCTGTAGGGGAACGAGCGCCCGCGTGGG
>NW_009639097.1:0-216 GCF_000690535.1 Cariama cristata | reverse complement strand
GCTGCCACATCGAGCGCAGGGACACCGGGGGAACGGCGACCCACCTTGACCCCAGACCCACACACTGGAGATGGAGCAGAGGGTCCTGCCCTTGCCAAGGCCGGGCAAGGGCCGCGCACCTGGGTAGCTGCCTAGCACAGAGCCCGCTGCCAGGGTCCAGCTGCCCCCCGACTCCCGCGGGGACGGGGACAAAGCCCAGCGCAGGCAGAGAGCGAC
>NW_009639096.1:0-215 GCF_000690535.1 Cariama cristata | reverse complement strand
AAAATGTCTTTTGCCCACAGGAAAACTGCTGAATGAACAAAGCGATTGGAAAAAGCATTGCCTTTTACATGCTTGAAGCAAACACAATAATTTATTGCTCATATCTTTTGTTACACCTTCTTCAGCAACAGTACTCTATATTTCATTTTCAGCCCACCCGTAAAAGTACAAATGCAGCAATTATCTACAAGCATTTGCTAGAGAAATACAACATA
>NW_009639095.1:0-216 GCF_000690535.1 Cariama cristata | reverse complement strand
GTAGGGCTCCAGAAGCCCCTTCCACCCATGAACACCGTGAGGGATGGAGCGGGAGGGTGGTTTCCCCTTTGCTGACCAGCCCCGAGGCCCACCACACGTAACCATCAGGGCCGAGCGGAGAGGATCCCTTCTGCTCCTGGGAATCCCCCCGCAGGTGTCACCCAGCCCTCCTGATGTCTGATGCTCCGGGGAGGGGAGGGGGGGCATATTTCTGCT
>NW_009639094.1:0-216 GCF_000690535.1 Cariama cristata | reverse complement strand
AGGCCCATGCTGGAGCAGATCCCCACCTGGCAGCCCGGGGAGGACCCCATGTTGGAGCAAGGGGATGCACCCAAAAGACACTGTGGCCCCGTGGAGAGAAAAGCCCATGCTGGAGCAAGTTTTCTAGCAGGACTTGTGAACCTGTGGGGGATCCAGGCTGGAGCAGTCTCTTCCTGAAGGGCTGCACCTCGGGCAAGGGACCCGCTCTGGAGCAGT
>NW_009639093.1:0-216 GCF_000690535.1 Cariama cristata | reverse complement strand
TGTGACTTCTAAAATGCTTTCTTCACCTCAGAATTACTTGCAGGCTGAATGGCTCACAAGAGCTCTTCTGGTAATTGCAACCTGGTTCAAAATTCTTGGCATTGGTCTGAGGAGAAATGTGCCAACTTGGGAAGCAGGGTCTTCTGGTGGCCTGAGAGGAAACATTGGCAGGAGGCTAAGGCACTGTTGGGAAGGCATTTGAAAGCTAATGGCATA
>NW_009639092.1:0-216 GCF_000690535.1 Cariama cristata | reverse complement strand
CCCCCCCGAGCATCCCTGGGCTGGGGTACGGCCACGGTGCCGTGGGCTGCCCCTTCTCCCCAGCTCCAGAAAAATTAAAATAATAAATAAAGTAGAATAGAAGAAATTAAATAAATAAAGTGGAATACAAGAAATGAAGTAGAATAAAGGAAATTAAATAAATAAAGCAGAATAAAAGAAAATAAAGTAAAAGAAAAGAGAAGGAAAAAAAAGAGA
>NW_009639091.1:0-216 GCF_000690535.1 Cariama cristata | reverse complement strand
CATCTTTGGGAAACGGGATTGCCTCCGTCTCAACCTTCGGTAACAAATACATACGGGGCGAAAACAACCCCCCGCGGCGCATGGTTGGGAGTTGTCTGTTTTTCCCCAGCCGAAGGGAAGGGAAGGAGGACGTGCGCGAAGGAGGAACCGAAAACGGTTCCCCAAACTGGGGAGGGGAACCGAGGGGTGGCTGAGGGCACGCGATGCCGGCGGCTT
>NW_009639090.1:0-216 GCF_000690535.1 Cariama cristata | reverse complement strand
GCTTTTTCTCTATTCCCCTGTTTCACTGTACATACAGATCCGCTGTATCTTTGCCTCCACATAACCAATCTGATGGGCAAAAATTCAAGACCATGTCATAGACAAATAATATCACATTTCCTTGACAAGTATAATTTTCCTCGATCTTCATGTGTGATGTACTGCCTACGACTAGGAGAGGTAAGAAACCTTCTGGATGTTCCTCCTTTACTCACA
>NW_009639089.1:0-216 GCF_000690535.1 Cariama cristata | reverse complement strand
GTGTCCAGGTGGCTTCTGAGTATCTCCAAGGATGGTCACATTACAAGTATTACAAAGTATTCTAATAGCATAGGAACTTCCTTGCATTTTCAATATTTAATTTCCCAATTTAGGGACCAATTTCAGGAAGTATTTAGGCACCTAAACATACAGACAGGGAACAAAGCACAAATGTTTTGATACCTGAACAACACTTAAAAATGGGTTGGATTTCTA
>NW_009639088.1:0-216 GCF_000690535.1 Cariama cristata | reverse complement strand
CGCAATGACTCACGTTTCCGCGCGATGCATCGACGCAGGCGTTTCTCAGCGCGTCGCAGCCATCCGCGTGCCGTTGTGTGCAAAGCGCTGACCCGAGGGGTTTCCTGCGCGATGCAACAACCCGTCTGGTTTTCCGTGCAATGTGCCGACCTCATCCCTCTGGGAAGGCACGGCCCCTGTGGGTCGGGGTGGGATGCGCTGGGGACCCCCGTGCTC
>NW_009639087.1:0-215 GCF_000690535.1 Cariama cristata | reverse complement strand
CCTATGTCCATCCCTCTTTCCTTGGATCTGTCATCTCTCCTCCATAAGATAACTGACATTTTTTGGCTATACGATGAGTCATGGACAAAATGGCACCCAAAAAGTCGGGTAGTCAGCACGAGCTGCCCGTGCCTGACCACAGTGGAGAACGATTTGTAATGATTTGCATGTATCACCCACAAACAAATGGGAAAACAGTACAAAACTGTAGAAAG
>NW_009639086.1:0-215 GCF_000690535.1 Cariama cristata | reverse complement strand
AGTATCTGCCCGATTCTGGTGTTGTGTCCCCAAATTGGTGTTGCTGGCATCTGCCCGGTCCTGGTATTGTGTCACCAAATTGGCATTGCCAGTGTCTGCCTGGTCCTGGCGTGCCGGCATCGGTTTGGCACTCTCAGTATCCTCTTCATCTTGGCATCGTGGCCCTGGATTGGCATCGCTGGCATACTGCGGCATTGTTTTGGCACTGCCGGTAC
>NW_009639085.1:0-215 GCF_000690535.1 Cariama cristata | reverse complement strand
TGCCCCTGCCCTCACTTGCTCCCTTCCTCACCAGGAAAAATTTGCCAAGACCTACGGCAGCTTCAAGGTGATGTACACCGTGGGCTACTCGGTGTCACTGTGTGCACTGCTCCTTGCCCTGGTTCTGCTGCTGGGCTTCAGGTAAGGGTGCGGGCACGGCCGCCCGGCTAGGGGGCAAGTGGGGGCCATGCCAGTGGGCCACGGGCAGGAGATGA
>NW_009639084.1:0-215 GCF_000690535.1 Cariama cristata | reverse complement strand
CAGCCCACGGCTCTCCAGCACGGTGTGTGTGGCACCGGGCCGTGTGCCCGTGCAGGGTCCTGCAGGGTTTCATCCCCCAGGAAAGGTTGCGTAAATCCCGGTGAATAACGGACCGAAGGAAGGCAGGGAGCAGCACACGGGGAGGCTCCAGCCGCGCACAGCACCCCGGTTCTTCCGTCTGGTTTGGTGCCCGTCCCACAGAAAGGTCTGGGGGC
>NW_009639083.1:0-215 GCF_000690535.1 Cariama cristata | reverse complement strand
CATTGTCCATGTAACAAAACAGGGTGAAAAGGTCTTATTTGTTCAGTGCTCTACTAAAGCAGCAAACATTTGGATGACTAAAGGGTCTTTTCTATCTCTCTAATGCTGAGTGACAGCTGTCTGAATGTCCTCAGATTTGGGTATGTACTGCTGTACTTAGCACCTCATGCTTGTTTAAATCCTGCTTTCAGACTCCTCTGGATCTCAGAATTCAA
>NW_009639082.1:0-215 GCF_000690535.1 Cariama cristata | reverse complement strand
TCTGTTTGTGTTGTGTGTGTGTTCGTATGGCTACTGGGAATACACACTCAGCCTTGCTAGCGGGTGGACTGAGGGAAAGGCAGCTGCAGCAGCCTCGCCACTATGGGGCTATTGGATTCTGTAACCCCAGATAAAATAGTTAGAATTTACGAATCACTTCTAGCCCTGTTAGAGTATTTAGGATGTTAACCAACCCATGCCTCCTGCACAGCACT
>NW_009639081.1:0-215 GCF_000690535.1 Cariama cristata | reverse complement strand
CCCCCCCCCAGCAGCAGGAGCGCGGAGGCCGCCCAGCCCACATAGAGGGACGACCCCAGGTCCCGCTTCTGGGAATCGGTGACCAGCGGGTTGTAAAAGTCCCGGATGATGGTGTTGGCCGACCAAGAGATGGGGATGAGGATGAGGATACCGGCGGCGATGAAGATGATGCCAGAGAAGATCATGACCTTGGCTTTGGCAGTATCATCCTCCAC
>NW_009639080.1:0-215 GCF_000690535.1 Cariama cristata | reverse complement strand
CTCAGCCCCATATAGATGCTTGTGGCCCCCTATGGAGGTTTGTGGCCCCATACGGCTACTCTCAGTCCCATATAGATGCCCGTGGCCCCATACGGCTACCCTCAGTCCCATATGGATGCCCATAGCCCCATACGGCTGCCCTCAGTCCCATGGGGCTGTTCCTGGTCCCATAGGGACATTCCAGTCACCCCAAGATTGGGGGGCGGGGGAATAGG
>NW_009639079.1:0-215 GCF_000690535.1 Cariama cristata | reverse complement strand
GGAGGCGGGAAGAAATCCCAGCAAAGGGGTGGGGGGAAAACCGTGGGTCTTGCTGAAATGTACCCCACGTTGAGCTCTGAGCCGTGGGGCGATGCCACCCTGATGCCCACCACTGGGCTTCTCCCCTCCAGCTTCGGCACGCACTCGCGCGACGAACCGTCCATCCTGGCCCCCCTCCGGCAATGCTGCAGGTAAGGGGGTCCCACCGCCCACCC
>NW_009639078.1:0-215 GCF_000690535.1 Cariama cristata | reverse complement strand
TGAGAAGTGCGGACAACCCCTGCCCTGCCGGGGATGCTGTGCAAACACGGGTCCCTCTCCACCATCCTGAACGTCTCAGCACGGTTTGACCTCGCTGGACAAGAGGGGATTTGCTTTAGCCACAGCTCAGCCCCTGGCCGTCGCTCCCTGTGCCGTCTTCGATGTAACGCCGGGCTGGTCTCACCGCAGCCAAACCCCTCCGCAGCACTTCTTAC
>NW_009639077.1:0-215 GCF_000690535.1 Cariama cristata | reverse complement strand
TTCTTTTACTTGACAGCCCCTGTGGCTCTTAATGTGCCTGCCAAAGTACATACAGAGAATTGTAAACAGAGGCAAGTATGCACAAACAGTGAGTCGTTACAGAGTGCACAATGCCTGCGCTTTCCTTATAGTCACGGCCTCAGTACCTTTGATGCTGAAGCTCTGAAACCAACCTTCACTGCACAGCACAAGATCCCAGAAGAGCTCTCCATCTT
>NW_009639076.1:0-215 GCF_000690535.1 Cariama cristata | reverse complement strand
TGAGCTCTTCCACAGCGGTGCCGTTTCAAGCGCAGATCTGAAAGAGTGGACAGCCCACGCTGCTGCCCAGCCCCCTGAACAGTGCGGGCAGGCAGGCAGCGGGGGCTATTGCTCCCCTCTGGGGCTGCAGTCGAAGCCAGCTCTGATCTGGGGCCAGGGCCCAGCGCCCAGCACGCACCCAGCCCCGTGCCACCGGGTCTGCTTGGTGGGGAGCA
>NW_009639075.1:0-215 GCF_000690535.1 Cariama cristata | reverse complement strand
CCTTTTCCCACGCCAGCGGCACACCCGGGCGTCAAGGGGCCGGACCCCGGCCTGCCTCCTTCCCGGGGGTCCCTGCAGCACCCCTTTCCTGCAATTCCCACCATCCGTCACGCAAGAGAGAAGACCAATTCGTTTGCCCACGCCTCGTCCCAGGCGGGGGTCCCAGCTGGGGCCGCAGGTTGCGTCACCCACCCCGAGCAGGGTCCGCGCGGTGC
>NW_009639074.1:0-215 GCF_000690535.1 Cariama cristata | reverse complement strand
GGGGGACACCATGCATGGGGACACACCAGCCGGGAGGGACTGGCACGCCATGGTGGGGGCTGGAAACTGGGCCAGAAAGTAGGGCTGGAAAGTAGGGCTGGAGATCTGCAGAGGTCAGGGCTGAGACACCGGCACATCCCCAAGGAGGGCTCTGACCGACTGATGGCACTTGCCACCCCCCTGGCCATCACACCCGAGGATGTGGTCCCCAAAGG
>NW_009639073.1:0-215 GCF_000690535.1 Cariama cristata | reverse complement strand
AGAACAGGACAATTCAGCGGCCATCTGTCCAAGGTTCCCTGAAATGGCAATGCCATGTTGTTAGAGATACACTGACTGAGCTGGAGGCACAGAAATGTGCCTGGCTTGGTTAACAGGAACTGAGGCTGGGATATGGCTGTCGGGAAGACCAAGAAAAGGAGTCACAGAAAGGTGTCAAAGTCTGGGGTGGGGTATGGACACAATTCTGGAGAGGA
>NW_009639072.1:0-215 GCF_000690535.1 Cariama cristata | reverse complement strand
TGGGAACAACAATGACGAGACCAAACTCAGTGGCTCTTTTCCGAGCTCATCTCAATTCTACCTTCACACAAAGTGCTTTGAAGCAACTTGTGGAGTTCCCTTACAATGCACCTAAAGACAATGAACATATTTACACAACTCTGTACACTTACAGTCTATCCCAACACCGTTAGTGCTGCTCTATTTCCGAGGCAATCCCAAGGAGACAGCTAACC
>NW_009639071.1:0-215 GCF_000690535.1 Cariama cristata | reverse complement strand
TTTTTTTTTTAATGAAACACTGAGTAAATCACAGAAGTTTAAAGAAAGTGCATACAGGAATTTTGTGTGACATTGAAATTATTTGCACTAACCCAGAGGCCAGGCCCCAAGCAGTTGTATTTGTTTTAAAATTCCTCTTGGGGCTTCGTGCAACCCACTTTTCTGAGCTCGCAGCTGTAGTCATTGACTTCTGCTGAGATTGAAGACTGCCTTGC
>NW_009639070.1:0-215 GCF_000690535.1 Cariama cristata | reverse complement strand
CCATCAACTGGAAGGGAGTCTAGACACTTGAGACATCTATAGTTGTCCAAATTAATCCCACCGCCGTGTGGCAAGCCTCAGCAAGAGAGTGTAAAAACAACAAAAAAAGTTATATCAAACTTTCTTAATGAGATAGAAAGAGATTTCAAATACAGATTGTGTACAGTGTTTTGAGGCAAAAAAAATATATGGTTTTGTAAAATCCAGGGGATTTC
>NW_009639069.1:0-215 GCF_000690535.1 Cariama cristata | reverse complement strand
TACAGGGAAAAGGATTCTGGTGTCTCGTTTTGCAAGCTGAGTTTCTGAGCCCCTTTCAAAACCATTCAATCTGGTCCTTTGCAGCATCTCTTTCTTTCCATGATGGGAATCCATCAGTCCTTTCATTGCAGCTTCTCTTGGGAGAGAAAAGATCTGATTTGTGGTTCATGGTTGCACTGTAGTCCTTAGGAAATCACTTGCTTCAGTCCTTACCC
>NW_009639068.1:0-215 GCF_000690535.1 Cariama cristata | reverse complement strand
CCCAGCGCTCAAGCGCCCGGAGTTGCTGCTCAGGCAGGACTTGGTTGCCCTGGGTTTGCACCCCAAAAGCCGGTGGGCACCTCTGGTTTCCCTCCCTTTACACGTTTGTTTCTGGAGCTCTGGAAGGGGCTCCCGGTTCTCAGGGAGGTTTGTCCCTGCAGGAATCCCTTGACTCGGGGGGGTTTGGAGGGGACACGGGTAGCTGGGAGCACACC
>NW_009639067.1:0-215 GCF_000690535.1 Cariama cristata | reverse complement strand
TTTAATTATCATCCCAGACTGGAGCAAGGGAAGAGGGGGAAGACTGTCCACCTAATTGCAATTGATAAAGGCAGAGAAGCCTGGATCTTTTTCCTGGCCGTGCACGCACAGCGGTGGCGGTGGTTGTGGTTGTGGTGGTGGTGGTGGTTGTGGTGGTTGTGGTGGTGGTTGTGCTGGTTGTTGTTGTTGTTTTAATGCGGGCAAAGCCCGGCGAG
>NW_009639066.1:0-215 GCF_000690535.1 Cariama cristata | reverse complement strand
CCCCCCCCCCGCCGATCCCGTGCCCACCTTCCACGTACTCCATGACCATGCAGAGGTGGCGGCGGGTCTGGAAGGAGCAGAACATGCTGACGACGAAGGGGTTCTCGGCGAAGGTGAGGATGTCGCGCTCCACGAACGCCTGCTCCACCTGGTTGCGCAGCAGCAGGTTCTGCTTGTTGATCTTCTTCATGGCGAAGCGCTGGCGCGTGGCCGTG
>NW_009639065.1:0-215 GCF_000690535.1 Cariama cristata | reverse complement strand
CCCACCATCACCGTCCCACGGAGAGGCAGACGCTGGGGCCATCGGGCAGATGTTGCATCACAGCGGGACGGTGGCATCCCTGGTGCTGAGGCCCTTGCTCAGACCACCTGAGCCCCACCACTGCCCTTGGGGCACCCCAACGTCCCCTCTTTGCTCCCCACGGGCTGCTCAGGCGATGGTTGCACCACGTGGGAGCACAGGGCTCCCTTTGCGCC
>NW_009639064.1:0-215 GCF_000690535.1 Cariama cristata | reverse complement strand
TGCCTTGACACTGGCAGGTTAAGGAGCCTTGAGAGCAGCAACGGTGCAGTTGCAGGAACATCCCCCGCAAGAGCAGAGCTCCTCCCCATCCCCGATGCTGCCGCAGTACCTCGACCTCCAGCGCCAGGTCCAAGTAGGGGTCATAGGTGTCCGAGATGCCCTGGCACACCCAGCACTTCACTGCAAAAGAAAGAGCAATGAGCACACCCTGGCAC
>NW_009639063.1:0-215 GCF_000690535.1 Cariama cristata | reverse complement strand
TTCACATGCAAGCTCTGAGATCCTGTTGAAGTGGAGAACGTGCTCAAGTAATGCTGTTCACATGGGCAGTGCGCGCTTTTGTACTATGAAAATATTTTGTGCTAACACCCATGTAGTAGAGAAGAAAAGACAGCCCTGCTACAAGTAACTCATGCCAGTTGGCACTGAGTTTTCTGGATGTGGAAAGGTTATAGCCCTGCGAGAGGGACACGAGG
>NW_009639062.1:0-215 GCF_000690535.1 Cariama cristata | reverse complement strand
CTTTTTTGCCCAACATCCAGGTCTTAACGGTGCGTTTTTTCTTTCCTAGATGTCACCACAGTAGTTCACAAGAGCTGGGTTTCCCTCCAGCAGATGCTACCTGCTGACACGGAGAGCACTGCCTGTTTCTTTCCACTAATTGCATGGAAACTGCTCCACGTGCCTGACTCTCCTGCTTCCCTCTGGCGCTAAGGACTGCAGATCAGGTGCATGCC
>NW_009639061.1:0-215 GCF_000690535.1 Cariama cristata | reverse complement strand
AAAAAAAAAAAAGTTGCGTTTACAACAACCCAGATTTTTCAAGTCTACCTTTTCAAGAAGACAGGAAGGAAGAGCAAAGTAGGGAATAAAAACACAAAAAATGAGAGCATCTCAAAACTGACTTCCAGCATACATAAATTTAATAGTCTCATCAAGTCCTCTTCAAGTTCTTAAGATAACAGACATTTATATACATTTTATGATAGGTTACAAAT
>NW_009639060.1:0-215 GCF_000690535.1 Cariama cristata | reverse complement strand
AGGGCACTCACCGTTGGATACGGCCTGGCCTGAGCCCTGTCAGCTCCGAGGGTGCACACTGAGCTTCAGGCAGAGGAAATGAGGGTTCAACCCAGAATCTCCCCCAGCCCCCTCACTCTGCAGCACTGCACTTCTGCTTTCCTCCGCCGCTTCCTGTGCCACGGTGCGCGGGCGCTGCAGCTGCCAACCCAGCCGCCCCACAGCCCCCCCGGGGG
>NW_009639059.1:0-215 GCF_000690535.1 Cariama cristata | reverse complement strand
CGGGGGGCCATGGCGTGGTGGGGTGGGGGGCTCTCATCCCCATCCCCACCGGTTTTGTGCTGCTCCGTATCACTTTCACCCGCGCAACATATCTGGGTTTGGGGAACTGGGTTGGGGGGGGTTCGTGTCCATTTTGGGGTACAATTTTCATTGTTGCTTTTTGGCCGCTCGGCTCAGTGTAAAGCTCGGTAGAGTCCGTGGAGGTGTCCTGGCCA
>NW_009639058.1:0-215 GCF_000690535.1 Cariama cristata | reverse complement strand
GTCTCTGTGCCGGGGCATCCCCGCCACCACTGGAGCCGGCCCCGGTTACAATAAAGGTGTTTGCCGCCAAGTGCCGGTGCAGGACGTGGGTGCCGTGTCCCCTGCGTGCGTGGCACAGCAGTGCCCGGTGCTTGCGTGGTGCCGTGCGCCGTGCAGTGCTCAGTGCCCATTGCCTGGTTCCCAGTGCCGGTAACCGGTGCCAGAGTCCGTGCCCG
>NW_009639057.1:0-215 GCF_000690535.1 Cariama cristata | reverse complement strand
GGAGCCTCTCCAGCAGGAAAGGCCTTCCAGAAATTCACCGACCATCTCCTAAGATAAGGGTGTCTTGACAGCCTCTGACCTACTCTGTTATGTTTTTGTAATCTATCAGAGCAGATAACCACCAAAGTCAGTGTAAAAGCGGGCTGTCCTGCTCAGCTACTGCACAAAACAGAATGGACCCTTTTATTTACAGCATGATTACCTGCATACCCAGT
>NW_009639056.1:0-215 GCF_000690535.1 Cariama cristata | reverse complement strand
CTCAGCCCATCCCATGTCCTAAAAAAAATACTGGACCTCTAACTATATATTATATCTAATAGTTCTATTATGACCATGTTCATTTTGTATTAGAATAATGTGTCATTGTCTATTATGCAAATTTCACTACTGTACTTTACTACTTTTGCCGTACTGTACTACTGTTATCTTATTGCAATCCCTTTTCCAGTAATGCAATTTCCTTTAGGTCAGCC
>NW_009639055.1:0-215 GCF_000690535.1 Cariama cristata | reverse complement strand
ACATGTCACCGTCATGGCATGGACATGTCCTCCTCAGCCACATGTGACCATCCATAGACACGTCCGCCCATGCCACATGTCACTATCCTGGCACAGACATGCCCCTGCCGTGCCACCATCCATGGACACGTCCCCCCATGTCACATATCACCTTCATGGCACGGACATGTCCTCCTGGGCCACGTGTGACCATCCATGGACATGCCCCACCATGC
>NW_009639054.1:0-215 GCF_000690535.1 Cariama cristata | reverse complement strand
CCAGCTACTCCTGTGCAGGTCCCACGGCACGTGCTTTCCACTGCCCCCCACCAAGCCTTGGAGCATGGCAGTCCACACTGGAGGGAACTGGGATCCTCCCACTTTGCTAACTGGCCCACCAGCAGCAGCCCAGGGGCAAGCAAGTACCCATCCCACAGAAACCTGGCGTGTTGCAAACTCAGCGAAATCCACTGCCGAAGGGAAAGAAAGTATCA
>NW_009639053.1:0-215 GCF_000690535.1 Cariama cristata | reverse complement strand
AAAAAACTAGACTTCCAAGCAGAATACCTTGGTGCTAAGTAAGCTGTTTATGCTGCATTTTGAATATTTTCCCAGCAGAGTGTATTAACATAGATGTGTTTTCATTACTTTTCATTTAAAGCAAGTCTTCTCTGGCTATCTCCATTTTCGCATCAAACAAGTGGACTTTCTCTGCATTTGAATTACTTGATACCAATCTTATTCTAAGAATGTTC
>NW_009639052.1:0-215 GCF_000690535.1 Cariama cristata | reverse complement strand
TGTGCCTGGCCCTGTAGCTTGCTGATCTTTGTGTTGCTTTGGTGCTGTGGCTTCCCAGCTTGACCATCAGTCTGTCTCTTCATCACAGACCTCTCTGGGGATCACTTAGGCAGTGGCAGGCATTGGGTAATGTCACTGGAGCTGCTCTGCTCTCGGTCTTCAGGCCCTGTGGGGCTGCACCCTGGTTGGTGAGGACACTGCCCTGTCTTGCTGTC
>NW_009639051.1:0-215 GCF_000690535.1 Cariama cristata | reverse complement strand
AAACCTCTGATTTTGAAAACAGAAGCTAACAGGATTGGCCTAGGTGGGTTCCTTCGGTGCCAGCACTATACTTGGGTTTTCTGCACACCGTTACCTTTTTCTCCCGTTGTCTTGTCACCTTTCGCCTCTTTGGAGGGTTTCTGAGTGGAAGAAGAGCAAGTGGGGGCCCTGCTCATGCTGCCTTCATCCCCTTGGGTTGGCGCAGCTCAAGAAGA
>NW_009639050.1:0-215 GCF_000690535.1 Cariama cristata | reverse complement strand
CCTTGAACCGCGCTCTCCGTTCTGCTTTTTCTAGGAATAGCCTCTTGCGGGTGCAGGCAGCGCCGCCGCGTCGCGGCTCGTTGCGTGGCGGTTTGCAGAGCGCTGCCCTGCGCCACCCCGGCGAGTGGAGGGCCAAGCCCTGGATGTCTTCCCCCGGAAGAAATTGATGAACAGGGGTTTTGTTTGTGCGTAGCGTGGAGGGTCAAAATCCAAGC
>NW_009639049.1:0-215 GCF_000690535.1 Cariama cristata | reverse complement strand
ATGGCTGTCGGCTGCAGCGGGGTGGGAGGTGTAGCCTTCCTCGCTTGGAGGGACAAGGGGTGCCGTAGGGCCCGCAGACAAGGTCTGCGTCCTCAGAGAGGCATTGCGGGTGCTCCCCCAGGGCTGTGCTGCCTGGCTGGGCTGACCCATGCCTGGTCTGGCAGTGCTGGCGGGCGTCACGCTGTCCTGGTCCCCGAGTCTCTGCTGCTGTGCCG
>NW_009639048.1:0-215 GCF_000690535.1 Cariama cristata | reverse complement strand
GCTGGAATAACTGGAAGCTGCTAAATTCTGAGTTGCCTCCTCAGTCATCAGATAACTCCGTTTCCAGAAAATGAAACACCAGCCCAGGTCCTACCCATGTGAAGAGTCTCACAGCAGAAAGAGAGAGAAAAGGGGTGATTCTGGCATCCGTCTTGGTGACAGGAAAAATGGTGGAGGTAGCAGCAAAAGGAATCCAGATTATCAAAAGCAGCTGC
>NW_009639047.1:0-214 GCF_000690535.1 Cariama cristata | reverse complement strand
AAAACTGAGGGAATACAGTGGACATTTCATACCCCCTACTATTCTCAGGCCAATGGGACAGTAGAGAGACCAAAGGGACTCTTAAAACGTTTTCTAAGGCCCCACAACCCTGGATGGTCTAAATGACTCTAGGAAGGTGTGACTAAAGTAAATGACCATCGAGAAATTAATGGATGCCCACAGATTACTGCATTCTACCCTAAACCCCCATCCA
>NW_009639046.1:0-215 GCF_000690535.1 Cariama cristata | reverse complement strand
GTGAAGTTTCCCTTGGTGATGAGATAAGAGACAGCCTAGGCATTGTCTTATAGCCATCCTCAAATACGTGTGCTCAGAAGCCACCTTTGGGCAGCAGAGCTGGGCAGGGGGATGGAGGCAAGGCTGGGCTGGGATGCCTCATACTTACAGTATTGGTGCTGGTGCAAGTGCATACTGGCTCATGATGCATCTTTTCAGTCTCCTTGTTGAATCAC
>NW_009639045.1:0-215 GCF_000690535.1 Cariama cristata | reverse complement strand
GAGTGAGCAACAAAGAGGTGAGACCCAAATAGAAAGGAACACGGAATGATCATAAGGAAAGTGATGTGGTCATCCATTTTTTACTCGGTTTATGAGATTTAAGCAATCTAGAAAAGCCACAAGGTCAAAAACCATCATATATATCTCTAAAGCCGATACCACCAGATTTCAGAGAAGAAACAAAATGTTAAGGGACTCCACTTTGACTACAGAAT
>NW_009639044.1:0-215 GCF_000690535.1 Cariama cristata | reverse complement strand
TGGCCCTTTCTGGCTCCCTGCCATCAGGTTTGGTCTCCTTCCCCAGGACAGAGTCTGGCACCGTGACTCTGAGCGCCTGACTGCGGGTTCTGCCCGAATCCAGGCAATTACTCAGCCAGGAGCAGCCTCCTTCTTGAGGCTGAGCAGGGAACACTGCTGGCTCCGCGGGCACTAACAGCGCTGCACCGACTGCTGCAAGACAGGAACCTGAGGTG
>NW_009639043.1:0-214 GCF_000690535.1 Cariama cristata | reverse complement strand
GTGCAGCAGTCAGGCTGAGGATCCCTTTGGACAAAACTGCTGGACCTTCCGTTTCAGCTTGGATGTTTTTAGGCGAGCATAGCTGAATATTTTCTATTTCTTTAAGGCCCTGTCTGGATGGAATAGTAAGAAATGTACCTGCAGATTACAAAGACGAAATGAAGGAGAGAGCACGTGTGCAGCAGATCTCAAGAACTGGAAATTCTAGGTGTGG
>NW_009639042.1:0-214 GCF_000690535.1 Cariama cristata | reverse complement strand
CAGTAGGACAGTATGTGGCCATTCCCATCTAGGTTCTAATTTGACTTTTTGTGAAAACACCTGAAAACTTTGTCTCGGGATTGCGTATCTGTACATACCCGTGTTTCCGGAGGTGGTGGCTGATACCGTTGAGCACACTTCCTTTTTTCCTCAAACCCTCGTTGTATAGATACAACATATTGGGCCAACCGTTCACCTCCACCCAGCAGGCTGG
>NW_009639041.1:0-214 GCF_000690535.1 Cariama cristata | reverse complement strand
TTTTTTGCTGCCTAAGAGATAGTTCTCTAAGTAAAAGCTAGTTACATGGATTCCCTTTATAGCTAACCAGAGAAATCCACAATTCCATGTGCTGTCATAAGACAGGTGTCTAATATAACTGCAAAGAATCTTACTTTAAGTGGTTTTTTGTTTCATTTGTTACTGCTGATAAACATGTCAACACATTATTATCCATGTTTTCCTTTGTGTAAGT
>NW_009639040.1:0-214 GCF_000690535.1 Cariama cristata | reverse complement strand
TGTCCAGGAGGGGATCTGTTGAAAGAAGTGCAAGTGTCCTAATGTGAAAAGAAGAATGTAACATTTCCTGACAGCCATTAATTTTCTGTCAATCCTATTTCCACCTCTGCAGGGCTGGACTCCATTGGGGCCAGAAGGAAACCACAGCACAGCTAAAAGAGAAGAGATGGACTGAAAGCCATCTCTGGATACAGACTGTCCTGCACAGCAATGT
>NW_009639039.1:0-214 GCF_000690535.1 Cariama cristata | reverse complement strand
CTCTGGGAGAAAAGAACATGTTCCTCAGGTTCCCTGGGCTGCTTCCCCTCCCTAGGTAATGGGGTGGTGGGTATGGACAGAAACAACCCCCGGGCTTTTAAAGGAGTGAAATGCAAAGGATGAAAATGCTGGAGCCGCTTGGATGTCTCTTGGTACAGAGGTGGTGAGTATTACCGCCCGGGCTGCGAGTGGGAAAAGGGCAGAGAACTGTAAG
>NW_009639038.1:0-214 GCF_000690535.1 Cariama cristata | reverse complement strand
AGGCGTGCAGCCGCCAAACTCCGCGCCGGCAGCGTTTGTGCTGGTGGTAGACGCAATTAATTCAGTGCCAGTAGAGGTTCGCTTGGAAGGAGCTGCTTTTCTAACAAACAGCAAGAGAATTTATTTAAGCAGGTGAGACTGCCCGGGCTCCTCCGCACAAACTCTGCCGTCTCCCCTAGGTTGGGCGGTGGGTCGGGTCTGGTCTCTGCCAGCG
>NW_009639037.1:0-214 GCF_000690535.1 Cariama cristata | reverse complement strand
ACGGTACTGCCAGGGGTCTGTCTCCAGCTCCGGGCACACAGGATCGGTTTGAGACGAGTCAGGAATGGCCTTAAGAACAAAGAGCAGATGGGAAGTCTCATGTCTGCAGATTTTTCAACACCTTTCCGGTGAAGACAAGAACCAACCCAGAGGACTAAAATCTACAACCAGCGGGATTCCTTTTTCAAGTTATCTTTTGATGACACCTTAGACA
>NW_009639036.1:0-214 GCF_000690535.1 Cariama cristata | reverse complement strand
TAATGCTTAGTGTAATAAACCCCTGAAACCTGCCTGAAGTGTATAGGTTCTGCTACAGTACAAATGCTGTTGCCTGTACTGAGTGAATAATGGATAATGAATGTTTCATTCCACACATTTAACTTTTGGTTCATGAATTGCCCAAAGGCAAATCACATTAGTCATAATCACTTGCTGAGGAATTTCCACAAATTAGTTTTGGTCTGTAGCTCCA
>NW_009639035.1:0-214 GCF_000690535.1 Cariama cristata | reverse complement strand
GGGCCCCTTTGCAGTAGGTTTTGGGGGTGCATGGGGTCCCTTTCCTGTGAATTTGGGGGGTCCCCTGGTAGGGGGGGTAGGTTTTGGGGTCACTGGGGGGTTTGGGGTCCCTTCCTGGTTCATTTGGGGGTCCCTAAGTCTCTCCCTTTTAGATGTTGGGGTTCCTGAGGGCTCTGGGGGTCCCTTTCCCTGTGGATTTGGGGGTCCCCAGGTT
>NW_009639034.1:0-214 GCF_000690535.1 Cariama cristata | reverse complement strand
CTGCCTTTTGTGCCGCACTCTTCCTCTGATGGGCACTGGGAAGATTTGCATCTGCCAACTAGATCTGAAAATACAGGATGAAAATAAAAGTCACATTTGGTGAAGCTTTTCCTAAATTCCAGTGTTTGAATCTGAAGTACTTCACTACTTCATTGAATTATGGCCTGACAGGGAATTTCCCTACCTTTTTTTTCTTCTTGTTTTTCAACCCTTT
>NW_009639033.1:0-214 GCF_000690535.1 Cariama cristata | reverse complement strand
CACCCAGCCCTTGGGGCACCCAGGCACCCACCTCCAGTGGCAGCAGGGCTGGTGTGGCCCCAACAAGGAGGGGAGGGGGCCCTTTGCCGAACCTGAGCTCCAGTGCATATCTCTTCCTCCTCCCCACAGCTGCACAGCAGATGGGCTCAGAGGAGCCCCTGCTTGGCACAGGGCCGAACACCCGGAGGGAGGAGCAGTCCCCGCTGAGGGCCCC
>NW_009639032.1:0-214 GCF_000690535.1 Cariama cristata | reverse complement strand
TTTAGGGTTTTTTACGGCTTTAGGGATTCAGGGTTCAGGGTTCAGGCATTCAGGTACAGGGTCAGGGATCAAAGTTCAGGAGTCGAAGTGCAGGGGTCAGGGGTCAGAGTTCAAGGGTCAAGGGTCAAAGGTCAGGGGGTCAAAGGTCGAATGTCAGGGGTCAAAGGTCAAATGGTGGGGGTTAGGGGGTTAGGGTTGGGGGTTAGGGTTAGGG
>NW_009639031.1:0-214 GCF_000690535.1 Cariama cristata | reverse complement strand
AAATCTGATGGTGTTAACCTGAATACTCTCTGTGCATTTAGTTCATTTAGAATCTGAACAGCATGGAGTGTTTCTGAAGACATGACCTTGCTGAGGTTGATGTTTATCTTAGGTCAGGATGGACACTGTTGGGCCTGTACAGAATTCATGCAGCAAGGTGGGTGCTACTTTGTTCCACCTCCTCTGCTGGATTTGCAAGTGGATAATAATTTTA
>NW_009639030.1:0-214 GCF_000690535.1 Cariama cristata | reverse complement strand
CCAGTCTCCTCAGCCTCTAGATGACGCTTCTGAGAGTGTTTTACAGGGAGTCAGTACCATCCCCTCCCTTTTAGAGAGGTTTCTGCATGAAAAGAATAGTCCTCCCACATCAATGACATTAATAAAGGGAAGGAGAGAGGAGAAAGATGAAAATCAAACCACAAGGGATCTTAAAATGCCAAGAAGGGAAGGAGAGAGGAAGCAAAAAGAAATA
>NW_009639029.1:0-214 GCF_000690535.1 Cariama cristata | reverse complement strand
CCCCGCCGCAGCAGGGCGGCGCAGGCGGCCCGGCCGGTGGGTGTGGGTGCCCGAGTCCGTGTCCCCGTCCCCACTCACGTTTTTCGTCTCGTTGACCTCGTTCCTGCCCCTCCCTATGACCTCGCCGTTGTACACCAGGAGGCAACCGACGGGAACCTCTCCGTTCTCCAGCGCCTCTTTAGCCTGCAGGGCGGACGGACACACGCAAGGCTCA
>NW_009639028.1:0-214 GCF_000690535.1 Cariama cristata | reverse complement strand
AACCTCTAGAGACTCGGAAACACAGAAACTTGATCCCCTCTCGACTGAGCTGTCATGGTCTCCTCCCACCGGGGGGGGGAGGGGGGCGGGGGCGGTGCGGATTCAAATTGGGATCTCTGGGACTGAGAATTGGGGGCTTGTCACGGTGAAGCTACTCATGAAGCTGCTCAAGCCCCAAGTTGGGCACCAAAAATCTGTCACTGTTTAAGGCTGG
>NW_009639027.1:0-214 GCF_000690535.1 Cariama cristata | reverse complement strand
CAAAAAGATTTGCAACCATTTAGTTCAGGTTCAGCCTGAAGGCTTGACCTTTGAGCCTCACTAGTGTCAGAGACGTGGTCTTGTGCCATCCTGTGGAAACCCAGCTAAACTGGATGAACGTAGAAGACTTTCAAAAACTGCACTTCACACATGCTTTTTGCAATTTGTTCAGATGGTCAAACTATCTAGAGACAATCCACAGCTCTCACCCCCA
>NW_009639026.1:0-214 GCF_000690535.1 Cariama cristata | reverse complement strand
ACAATCAATACCATGCCATACAATACATTCCATACCGTATCAGACCACAGAAAAAACACAAAACACAATACAAAATATAATGCAAAACAAAACACACAAAAACAACTGCAGTACAACACGACACATACCACACAAGACAGGCAAGAGATCCCATACCGTACACATACAATAGACACAATACCATACCATACAATACACACAATACAAAACAGGA
>NW_009639025.1:0-214 GCF_000690535.1 Cariama cristata | reverse complement strand
TTGGGTATTGGGGGACTGCTTGGATACGTGGAAACTCTTTGTGTAAGGGGGGCTTCTTTCATTTGGGGGGGCTGTTTGGGGACAGGGGGTCAGCCTCGCCCCTGTCCCTGGGGAGGCGATGAGACAACTAATGCTGGAAATGCACGTGAAGGACAAGAAAGTCGTCGGGAGACCTCGGCGTGGCTCCAGCAAGGGGGGGTCGTCCTGAGCAGCC
>NW_009639024.1:0-214 GCF_000690535.1 Cariama cristata | reverse complement strand
GGCTGAGACTCAGCAGAGCAGTGGCAATTCATAGCATATGAGCATCTGGCTTGGGATGTCTTTCCTCCCACCGCACAAGAACCAGAGGAAGGAAACTAGAACACCACTACCAGGAGTGGCTGCATTTCATAAAGTCACCTTTGTGGAATGCTTCAAAGCAAATAGTCCAGCTTCTGGGAATTGTAAAAATGTTCCTCTACTCTTTAGTCAACTG
>NW_009639023.1:0-214 GCF_000690535.1 Cariama cristata | reverse complement strand
GCACCGACACCAACGTCTGTGCCGATTTGCAATGCCCTGGGATGATGCCCATGAAGGCCTCACAGCGGTAGTGCCCGTTGTGGTGCAGCTGCAGGGAGGACAGGACCAGCACGGTCCTCTGGGAGGGGGAAGGCCCCCCCAGCATCTTCTGCTCGTGGAAGAACTGCACCTGAGTGATCGCCTTGTCCTTCCAGCCCCGGCAGCGCAGCCTCAG
>NW_009639022.1:0-214 GCF_000690535.1 Cariama cristata | reverse complement strand
AGCAGGAAGGTCTAATAAGGAGCATCATAGGAGACTGGTCATAATGTATTTAAGTGCTGACAAGCTTGTGATTTTCCTTCAGTGCCACGATACGTCAGAGTTCATATGCTGAAAGCTTATGGTTTAGGTCTTGCTGTAGAGTTTTTTGGCAGAAGAATATAGGTGGAGGAAGCATTTCTATCCCAACTTCTCACCAGCTTGACAGGTAAAACCA
>NW_009639021.1:0-214 GCF_000690535.1 Cariama cristata | reverse complement strand
AGAGCAGCCAGACTCCTCGCTGTACCACGTGGGAGGCCACCCGGTCGTTGAAGTACCCATATGCCAAGTTGGTCTCCTCTGTCACCACTTTGCAGGCACCTTGGAAGTTGGGGCGCTCGTAGAGGGTGATCTGGGGGTCCCCCAGGTCATGGTGGACGAGGCGCAGTGCCGAGAAGCTGTTGGGTCGCCCGACGGAGGGGTACTCGCCTTCCTC
>NW_009639020.1:0-214 GCF_000690535.1 Cariama cristata | reverse complement strand
CAGCCGGCATGTGTAAGGAAACCACAAGGCTTTCTCGGGCGATGTTTGCTCGGGTTTCTTTTGCAAGCACGGCGGCACAATGGCAACTATTCAGGAATCAGTCAATATGACCCGACACTAACAAGCCCTAAAAACATATATGCTTCATTCTCACACAGCCGAGGAATCATGTTTTTAAGTGGGATTTACTTTACGTTGTCAACAGAACAGGTAA
>NW_009639019.1:0-214 GCF_000690535.1 Cariama cristata | reverse complement strand
CAACAAATCTGCATGTCAGAGAAATATTTCTGTCCTAGCATGGAGAAGCTTCAGCTGGAGTTTGCATCTTGCTAAACACCAAGGAGTTGAATTCTGAGTGCCAAATCTGTAAGAAACCAGGTATCATCAGTTCCACGGTTCTTGGAACGACTTTCATTATGTCATAATGTTGTACTGAAAACTGTACAGAATGTTTCAGCCACTGATGTTATAG
>NW_009639018.1:0-214 GCF_000690535.1 Cariama cristata | reverse complement strand
AACAGCCAGGAGCCCAACTAGAAGATGTGAGAGGAGGCTGGAGGTGCGGGAGGAGTGGGCAAGAGGATGAGCTGAGATGGGAGCCAAGGCGGGGAGGTGTGGGGAGCCCCGGGGTGCGCGGATGGTGGGCAGGGATGGATGGGACCAACGTCCTGGTCCTCCCACAGCTGGGAGCAGCGCCGTGACAAACAAAAATTCACCAATACTGACAAGA
>NW_009639017.1:0-214 GCF_000690535.1 Cariama cristata | reverse complement strand
TATTCTCAGAAATGGATCAATTATTGGAAATAAAGTTTAGTAATAGCGATAATCACTCTGCTGCCTGACATAAAAACCTCCACCAGTGTGAGCTGGAAGCAAAGTGCTGGGCAGAAGTAACAGTGGGCATTTCAACTTGCTCCAGAGCAACACACGCAAAAAAGCCCACCCCTCTTCTTCCCCCCAAAAACAAACCTCTTACTTTTTCGTTTAG
>NW_009639016.1:0-214 GCF_000690535.1 Cariama cristata | reverse complement strand
TTTCCACAGACATTCTCTCATAATTTCATATTAATTATTTTCTCTAATAAATGTATGGGTTAGCTTCATTCAAAAACAAATGTCCAAACACAATGAATCAATTGTATGCCATCTATAATACACAGAAACACACGGATTATAGAAATCTATTCTAGCAACTAATGAAGAAAGGCAAGGAACCCTCACGACAACAGAAGTTACCACAGAATTTTGC
>NW_009639015.1:0-214 GCF_000690535.1 Cariama cristata | reverse complement strand
AGAAAGAACTAGGCAGTGAGTACCGGATTAAGTAACAGCTCAGTCAAAGACCTCCTGTAAAACATACATGTAGAAATGTTTGTTTAAGCACTGCTGCAAGTCTCCTATCCAGAAGGCATGGCACCTACGAGCTGAAGCCTGTATGGGATCTAAGGAGCCATAATGTATAAGGTTCTGCATATGAGTTGGGGCAACCCCAAGCACAAATACAGAC
>NW_009639014.1:0-214 GCF_000690535.1 Cariama cristata | reverse complement strand
GGTCTTGGGGGGGCTCTTTGAGCCCCTTTTTTTGGGGCAACGGGGACCCAGGTGTTATGGGGGGGTCTTGGACCCCCTTTTTTGGGGACAGCGGGGACCTGGGTGTACTGGGGGGGGGTCTTAGAGCCCCTTTTCTAGTCCAGGGACCCAGATATCTCCCCCGGGGTGAGGAGAATGTGGCAGAGGGTTGGTTTTGGGGTGGGAGGATACAGGG
>NW_009639013.1:0-214 GCF_000690535.1 Cariama cristata | reverse complement strand
AACCAGTGTTGATAATACAGGGATGTTTTTCTTATTGCTGAGCAGTGCTTACACAGCATCGGGGCATTTTCTGCTTCTCACATCACCTCACCAGTGAGTATGCTGGGGGTACGCAAGAATTTGGGAGGGGACACAGCTAGGAGAAAGCCTGGCCACTGCTCAATGACTGAGCTGGGCATCAGTAAGTTGGTGGTGAGTAATTGTTTTCATTTGC
>NW_009639012.1:0-214 GCF_000690535.1 Cariama cristata | reverse complement strand
GAGGGCGCCGCTGCCGCAGCCGCCATCATGCCCAACATCAAGATCTTCAGCGGGAGCTCGCACCAGGACCTGTCCCAGAAGATCGCCGACCGCCACGGCCTGGAGCTGGGCAAGGTGGTCACGAAGAAGTTCAGCAACCAGGAGACATGGTGAGGCGGGGACGGGGCCGCACTACAGCTCCTGACGCAACAGCCTGCAGCAGTCCCAATGACAG
>NW_009639011.1:0-214 GCF_000690535.1 Cariama cristata | reverse complement strand
TCTTTTTTTTTTTTTTTTTCCAATTTTTAACTGTAATACTTCAATTTTTAAGCAAATTCCTTGGTTATTTTCACTTAATGCACCTTATCTTGCTTCACATTGTAATAATTTTGGTGCGTGCCACCTTGATTCCTTCTGGAGCAAGTTCAACCAGAGACTCCTTCAGAGAACGTCAAATGTTCTCAAGCCTGTGAGAAAAGGTAAGGGTCTGAAA
>NW_009639010.1:0-214 GCF_000690535.1 Cariama cristata | reverse complement strand
AAATATACTTGCTTCCTAACCTGGGAGGTGTTGCTACTGCAAATGCATTAAAACAAAACAGTATTGAGATGACTTTATCAATGATGGAACTCCACAGATTTCACTGGCATTACACCAGGAATGACAGTTAACCAATGACATCATGAAAAGTGTGAATTTGGATCGAATTATTAATATAGGCTAAACTGATATAAAATGACAGCTCTTTAATTGT
>NW_009639009.1:0-214 GCF_000690535.1 Cariama cristata | reverse complement strand
AGCCCCATTGTCCAGGTGTGAAACCCATCAAGATGAACCACTGAGAGCAGATCTCTGGATCACCATTTGCACTAAGGAGATTGTTGCCTAGGGGTGTGGGACACATTATAGGATGAAGGGGAAGAGCATTTTTGGATAGTACAGGACTTACAGGAAGCTTAAGAGAGGACCCCAACCAGTGCAGTCTGTCCTGTCTTCTCATTAAACTTAATTT
>NW_009639008.1:0-214 GCF_000690535.1 Cariama cristata | reverse complement strand
AAATATACTTGCTTCCTAACCTGGGAGGTTTTGCTACTGCAAATGCGTTAAAACACAACAGTTTTGAGATGACTTTATCAATGATGGAACTCTACAGATTTCACTGGCATTACACCTGGAATGACAGTTAACCAATCACATCATGAAAAGTGTGAACTTGGATCAAATTATTAATATAGGCTAAGCTGATATAAAATGACAGCTCTTTAATTGT
>NW_009639007.1:0-214 GCF_000690535.1 Cariama cristata | reverse complement strand
CTCATTCCAGGGTCTAATATTATTCCCACACTAACAAAGGAGACCCCCTGTCAGAGTTCCAGGACCATCCCTTAATCTTGCTTTGTCTTCCGTGCATAGGAGCTGTCAGCCAGGCTGGTCTGTATACAAGCACACAAGGATCGATTCGTTCTCACCTTCAAAACCCTAGAAGAAGTCTGGAAGTTTTCCACGTATCTGACTTTAGGTAATTTTT
>NW_009639006.1:0-214 GCF_000690535.1 Cariama cristata | reverse complement strand
ACGTAAACCAGAAGCAAAACGAGCTTTCAAAGAGAATGACTCCACTGTAACGCTACTGAAATGTTTTGCAGAAAGATAGATTCTTAGCATACCACAAGTTTAATCATCTTCTGGGGGCATGAACAGTAGGACCACCCTATTTTAATATTAGAAAGTGTCACAGATTTTAAGGTTAAGATATAATGATAATGCTTCCTGCCCCGTAATTACAAAT
>NW_009639005.1:0-214 GCF_000690535.1 Cariama cristata | reverse complement strand
GCCACAGCGGACCCTATGGGCCCGATGCCACGGTGAGGGGACACGGGGGTGGCCAAGGACCCTCCTGGCTGGCCCTGTGGGCACGGGAGGTGACTGGGACTGGGGGGTCCTGCAGGTGTGTCCCTGTGGTGTCCTGGTGGGACGGGAGGTGGCCGTGGCTGTGTCCCTGTGGTGGCCATGTCCCCATGTCCCTCGCCGTCCCTGTGGCAGGGTC
>NW_009639004.1:0-214 GCF_000690535.1 Cariama cristata | reverse complement strand
TGGCACATGTGGGTGCCATGTCCCCCCGACCCCATGGATCTGTGTGGGTGTCACGTCCCCATCCCTGCTGACCCATGTGGGTGCCTTGTCCACGTCCCTATCCCCGTTGACCCGTGTGGGTGCCATGTCTCTGTCCCCATCCCCACAGACCCATGTGGGTGCCACGTCCCCATCCCTGCTGACCTGTGTGGGTGCCATGTCCCCATCCCAATCC
>NW_009639003.1:0-214 GCF_000690535.1 Cariama cristata | reverse complement strand
GGGACAGAGGGGGGTGTCACAGCCCCCCTTGGCCCCCTCGGGTGACATCCCTGTGTCCCCCCCGAGGCGTACGTGGTGCTGGGGCAGTTCCTGGTGCTGCGGAAGGACGAGGAGCTGTTCCGGGAGTGGCTGAAGGAGACGTGCGGGGCCAACGCCAAGCAGTCCCGCGACTGCTCCGGCTGCCTGCGCGAGTGGTGCGACGCCTTCCTCTGAG
>NW_009639002.1:0-214 GCF_000690535.1 Cariama cristata | reverse complement strand
CAAAATTAAGCATTTAATTTTTTTCAATTGATTGCCGTAGCTTATTTTATGGGAGTTTTAGCAGGTTGACTCCAGATAAGTGAGCTTCTTCAAAATGATGGCAATTTAAAATGTATATGTGGGATTGGGAAGATTCTTTTTCTTTTTTTTTCCCCCTCCTTCTCTCCCTCCCTCCCCCTCCCTTAGACTAACTGGCAAAGGGGTGAAAAATTCA
>NW_009639001.1:0-214 GCF_000690535.1 Cariama cristata | reverse complement strand
GGGAAGTGGCGACTGACAATTGATTATTGGCGCCTGAACGCCGATACGAGTCCCTTAACAGCTGCTGTGCCTAATAGAGCTGAACTAATTGCAACTGTACAGGAGCAAGCCCACCAAATGTTAGCAACCATTGATGTGAAGGACGTGTTCCCTCACAAGAAGCGGATAGAGATCATTTTGCTTTGACATGGGAGGGCGTGCAATTCACCTTTAC
>NW_009639000.1:0-214 GCF_000690535.1 Cariama cristata | reverse complement strand
CTCCTGCGCCTGTGTGCTGCAGAAGGTTCAGGGCATCATACTCACCATAAATGACTGGCCACGGTGAGGATGAGGATGTGGCCAGCAGCTGGCAGGACAAAGTGACTTTCTCTTACACCGATGGGATGTTTTTAATCCTAGGCTCCATGAAATGTATGGCACAGTATTTATTAACTAGCTGAGTCATCCTACAACAGCAGAAATTGGCTGCAGC
>NW_009638999.1:0-214 GCF_000690535.1 Cariama cristata | reverse complement strand
CGCCCAGGGATTCAGGTGCCATAACCCGGCCAGGGGTCTCCCCAAAACCTTAAGTCACGCTCCAGGGGGGTTTCTCAGCCAGACTGGAAGAAGCCTCCCCAGATTGTGCCAGGGCTTCCCCAGAGCTCTGCTTTAGGGGCAGGGGAAAGCAGGCAGCACTGAGCGCGCACGCAGAATGAGTTTTAATTTCTTAAATTAAGCACCAAAGCATCTT
>NW_009638998.1:0-214 GCF_000690535.1 Cariama cristata | reverse complement strand
AATATGTAGATTTTTCTACAACACGCTAAGCATTTTTCACAATAAAAATATAAAATTAGAGAAACCTAATTTTATCTGCGCTGAAATTGGATGCAGTACACTTAGTGGAGGATAGGCTGCCTTTCAACAATTTGTCGCGGTGTATTTGGCTGTTAGCATAAACCTGACGTCAGATCACAGAACAGAAAAACTGTGAAGAGAGAGAAAAAAAAAA
>NW_009638997.1:0-214 GCF_000690535.1 Cariama cristata | reverse complement strand
TCATGGTGTCCTTGCATTAGAGCAAAACAAAATAGCCCCATTGATCTGAACTGGCCAGCTCTGGGTGTATCTGGGACCCCAAGCAGACCCCCACTCCCTTTTTCTCTGCAGTGATGGGCTCACAGATTTAGGATTTGACATTTGGACCCGCACCTTCATTTTGAGGCTCAGTCTGGTTGCACATCCCACCCAGTGCAAACAGGAGATGGGGACA
>NW_009638996.1:0-214 GCF_000690535.1 Cariama cristata | reverse complement strand
AGACCCCAAGTCCCGGCAGTGTCAGCACAGGGCTGGCGTGGCTGAGGCAGTGCTGGAGGATCCAAACCCATCCCACGCCCCCGTAACCGCCGCCGCCTTTGCATCCCGGGTGATTAAATCCCATTTGCATGCAGTGATTCACCCCAGATCTGTCCCGCAGGCGCAGAGCCAGGCAGCAGTGACTGAGAAGGGTCGGAAGCCGCCAGCACCGGCC
>NW_009638995.1:0-214 GCF_000690535.1 Cariama cristata | reverse complement strand
GAATCCTGTCAGGACCTCCAGAAGTTCTGCATATCCTTGTGCCCTGTTGTTCTCTTTTTGCCTTTCAATACAGTGGAATGGGATTCTTTTGAGGTTATGAATATCTCTCATCAGACACAGCCCCTTGTGCTACTGCCTGACTGACAAAGGACATGTGTTGGTAAGAGGGGGTGAGATGCAGACTGCTGAGTGCTGTCTGATGAACCTTTTCCCT
>NW_009638994.1:0-214 GCF_000690535.1 Cariama cristata | reverse complement strand
ACAAAAAAGGAAATACCTCAGTGCGAAGCTGCTGATGTTGCAAACACCAAAGAAGGGCTTTTACTTCACCTACAGTGCAGCAAGAGTGTCTGCTCACATCAGTTTTTAATCTGACGCCCTCCAACCACAAAGCAAAACCTAGGAATCTTTATCACAGCATTATCTGGAAATCAACAATTTACCTGCTGCTACGATCTTGACCCAAATTTATGGT
>NW_009638993.1:0-213 GCF_000690535.1 Cariama cristata | reverse complement strand
GGCCATGAGCTGCCAGTTTCTCCAGGATATGAATAATGAAATATATATATTTCATTTACTATAATGAAATAGTAAAACACCTCATGGTTGCTTGATGTTCGCTTCTTAATGTTGCTGCGGTCAAACAACCTGTAAAATGTCTGCTGTTATACTTGTGGTAATTAGATGGTATTAATGATAGATGGTTTGACAGCTTTCGTATAAACTTGTTGT
>NW_009638992.1:0-213 GCF_000690535.1 Cariama cristata | reverse complement strand
GCAGAGTGATGTTTTCAAGATTCATTTGGATTCCTGGGATTAAGATCCACCATTGCATACCTGCAGTAACTATTTGGACTGCCCCATCATGTGTAAAGGTGAAGTCATCTCATCTACTGCAGTCTGCTGCTGCTAGCCAGGTGCACTTTTAGCTTTGAGAAGTTTCCAGGGCTGGTTTCTGATAAGCCTGGATTCTCTCTTGCTAGCTAACAG
>NW_009638991.1:0-213 GCF_000690535.1 Cariama cristata | reverse complement strand
TATGGTGGGTGGGGGTGGGGCAAGGCCACTCCCTATACCCTGTCCTGGTGTCCTGGCTGTCCCACTCCCAGTTGGAGGTTGGAGACCCCTCTGTGGTCCCCATGGCCATGCACTGGGGACGTCTGCATTGGCACAGTGAAGTTCCTCGGGACAGAGGGGTGATGCTGTCCCCACCACGCTAGCTGTGCCATGCTGTCCCCACCACGCTAGCTG
>NW_009638990.1:0-213 GCF_000690535.1 Cariama cristata | reverse complement strand
AATACTCAAATGATGTTAGTCACACTAACTGGAGCAACACAAAAACTGTGTGGGACAGTCCATGAGGCTTCTTCATCTCAGGTGTCAGGCAGGATCACCTGCAGAATTAGAGACTGAAACCCCAAATGTAAAGCATAAATCTCCATACCAAGAGCATTATTGAATTCAGCTCTTGGGTTTACATTACCAGCAGAGATACCCAGAGAGGGATGT
>NW_009638989.1:0-213 GCF_000690535.1 Cariama cristata | reverse complement strand
TGAGTTTGTGTTATGTCTCCTCAATCTACTATTGCACAGCAGCCTATTAAGGGTAATTCAGCACTTTTTCTGTTTTTCCAAATTATTCACATTATAGGTAAGATTGTATTTTACAAGACTGCTAGACTGTATTATGCATTTAGAAAACTAAACTTTGTTTTATTTTCACTAAGGCTTTGATAGGAGAAGGTGAATTTTAAACCCAGCAGAATA
>NW_009638988.1:0-213 GCF_000690535.1 Cariama cristata | reverse complement strand
GGCACTGGCTCCAGGCCCAACCCTGCCCATCACAACTCTTGCTCAAGCAGGTTCTCAAGTGGGAGCTCCAAAGCCACCACTACAGCAAAGAGGGCAAGGACACTTCTGCATGGGGGAGAGGTGCCCAACTGAATAACCTCCACAATGGGGCACTTTGATGCCTAACACTGCAGCCCTCCCTCTTCCTCCCTGGCCAGCAGCTCCTACAGACAA
>NW_009638987.1:0-213 GCF_000690535.1 Cariama cristata | reverse complement strand
TTCCTGTTCCTCCTTCCTAGTTAAGTTCAAACCCTCATGTAGCACAAACAAGTTCAAATTTAAGCTGCCCCATGGCACAGATGTAGGTTTAAATCAAGCTTAACTTTGGCAGGTTCAACCATCGTGACTGACTCTTAACCTTTCTCCCTAAAAATACCACCTGGTTCTGACAGAGGCAGGAGTGCATGAGCAACCTCCAAGAGTTTGCTTTTT
>NW_009638986.1:0-213 GCF_000690535.1 Cariama cristata | reverse complement strand
CAGGTTGGCCACCAGCATAGGTGAACCAATGGACCACCTTCAAACCAGGTGCTTGACTGAACTCCTCAGCACCTTCAGTATTACGTACTTGACCAATAGGTGCAGCAGCTCTCTAGTTTGGAATTTCAGTCAGTTACGAAGAGTCTCTCCTGCAGCTTCTTCTGGGCCTACACAAATTTCCATGCTTCAATGTGTTGATTAACAGCCTGGCTG
>NW_009638985.1:0-213 GCF_000690535.1 Cariama cristata | reverse complement strand
CCTGAGTTGGAAGGTACCCATGAGGATCATCCACGTACAACCCCTGACTCCACAGCAGGCAACCTTAAAGATAAATCATAGAATCAAGGAATAATTTAGGTTGTAAAAGAGCCTTAATACCATCGAGTGCAACCACAAACCTAACGCTGCCAACTCCACCACTATACCATGTCCCTAGGTGCCTCGTCTGCACATCTTTTAAATACCTCCAGG
>NW_009638984.1:0-213 GCF_000690535.1 Cariama cristata | reverse complement strand
CCCGGGTATCCGAGCCCCAGCACCCATGGGACCCCGGTGTCTGGGTATAGGGGGGGGGACCCAGGTTTCTGGGTCTCAGCACCCATGGGACCCCAATGTCAGGGTATGGGGGGACTCAGGCATTTGGGTGGGGGGGAACCCAGGTCTCTGGGCCCCAGCACCCATGGGACCCAGGGATCCAGGTTTTGGGGGACCCAGCGATGGGTGGGGACC
>NW_009638983.1:0-213 GCF_000690535.1 Cariama cristata | reverse complement strand
AGGTGATGTTTACGCCCTATGCCCCCAGTGCTGCTCCCGGTAGCGTGAGGGCAGCTCCTGGGCTGTCCCGTACTGCGTGGGAACCCCGACAGTGCCTTTCCCCATAGCTAAAGCCCTGTCTTCCCCAAGAGACAGCCACCGTCGGCGAACGCCCTGTGCCCTGCTGTGCAGAACGCCCTCAGGAAATGCTCTCTCCATCGACTGCCATGTGCC
>NW_009638982.1:0-213 GCF_000690535.1 Cariama cristata | reverse complement strand
ACAGTTAGATTTTAAAGCTACCAAATATACCATTTAATATATTCCTCTGAGACTCACTTTCACAAAGGTATGAAGAGTAACGAGCTGACAGCAAACATTTTTAACACGATGCAACTCAGCGCAGTGACTGCCGAGGCATTTTGTTTGGTTGAGACAAATTTGCGACTCTCCCAGTAGGTGGGAGCTTCCTAACCTAAACTGACACCTTCTGGC
>NW_009638981.1:0-213 GCF_000690535.1 Cariama cristata | reverse complement strand
TCTACAAGAAGGGTCAGAAGGACAATCCGCGGCATGGGAAAGGAGGCAGGGAGGAGGGGGGGATGTCGAGAACCCCCGGAGAAGAAAGAGAAGCTAAGGAGGTGCTGAACATCTAAGCATAAGCGTAAGCATTGCAAACGTAAATTCAAGCACGAACTTCACCTCTTTGTTAGAGAGGGGAGATGGAGCCAAGGGGTCACATTCCCTAACAAA
>NW_009638980.1:0-213 GCF_000690535.1 Cariama cristata | reverse complement strand
ACAGTTAGATTTTAAAGCTACCAAATATAACACTTAACACATTCCTCTGAGACTCACTTTCCCAAAGGTATGAAGAGTAATGAGCTGACAGCAAACATTTTTAACACAATGCAACTCAGCGCAGTGACTACCGAGGCATTTTGTTTAGCTGAGACAAATTTGCGACGCTCCCAGCAGGTGGGACCTTCCTAACCTAAACTGACACCTTCTGGC
>NW_009638979.1:0-213 GCF_000690535.1 Cariama cristata | reverse complement strand
AAACATTTCTCAGTGAAGTAGTGTCCTGCCAACAAATTTGGAAAACCTGTATTTTCCTGGATTCTGCACGCTGAAAACTGCATTACAAAATCTAGAGTTAAGAACTTATCAAGACTGAGTAGCAACTAGTCAACTTAATGACTTAAAAAGTGACAGTATAGCAGATGATCAGCTCTTGTAACTCTAAAATAGAATTCTACTTTTTTAAAAAAC
>NW_009638978.1:0-213 GCF_000690535.1 Cariama cristata | reverse complement strand
GATTGCTGGTTTCATATTTCTAATAATTGACCTACCTATTGTTCACTGTATGATTACCTGCACCATTTCCTCCTTTTCCTTTCTCTTTTCTCCCTCCGTCCGCCATGTGAAAATCACCACCCTGGATGACGACCCCCTAGAAGAAGCCAAGATGTCTGAGCCATGGGGTGATATAGAGGACTAATTAATGAATGAGTGTCACAAACATCCATC
>NW_009638977.1:0-213 GCF_000690535.1 Cariama cristata | reverse complement strand
CTTTGTTGAACTTTAAGATATTTGCATAGGCCCACATCTCAAGCCTGTCAAGGTCTTGCTTGATGTCATCCCTTCCCTCCAGCGTGTCAATAGGACAAAGTGTTTCAAAAATTGACTCTAGCAAATGGAAAGGAAAGTCAGAAGTGAAACATTATATCCTAAGTGGAAACAAATCATTACAGCTTTGTCAGCATGAAGGGAAAAGGCCCGAAT
>NW_009638976.1:0-213 GCF_000690535.1 Cariama cristata | reverse complement strand
GGGGGCGGGGAGCGGGTTTGGGAGCCCTTTCTGGGTCCTGAATTGACCATACCTCTTTTCAGAGGAGTGCAATGCATTCATCATTGATTAGAGATGTTACTATGAAAGAGTCCTTCCTGCTCGCCGTCGGTAATGAAAGTAGTTGTTTATGGCTTTGGGTGTGGGGTTTTTTTGTGTTTTGCTCTGTGGGGTTTTTTTTGTTTGTTTGTTTGT
>NW_009638975.1:0-213 GCF_000690535.1 Cariama cristata | reverse complement strand
TCAGTAGTGTCTGATCTTTTAGGCCGTTACCCTTTGTAGAAAGCTGGAAATAGCATTTCTGCCTTCTCACTTGTGCTTTTTTCCTTCCTGCAGTTCAAGCAAGTTTGCTGCGGTTGGATTCCATAAAGCTCTGACAGAGGAGCTGTCTACCATGGGAATGGACGGAATAAAAACTACGTGTCTTTGTCCGGTTTTTATAAACACTGGATTTGT
>NW_009638974.1:0-213 GCF_000690535.1 Cariama cristata | reverse complement strand
GCATCACCGTGATGATGCCCTCAACATTCGTGGTGTCACCATGATGACATCCTCAATGTTCTTGGTGCTTCTGTGGTGACATCACCACAATGACATTCTCAACATTCTTGGCATCTGCAAGGTGACATCAACATGATGAGATCCTCAACGTTCTTGGAATCTCTGTGGTGGCATCACCGTGACGATGTCCTCAACGTTCTCGGTGCCTCCATG
>NW_009638973.1:0-213 GCF_000690535.1 Cariama cristata | reverse complement strand
TTGGGATTATTGTCCAAGTCAGCTTTTTGAAGCTATAGTTTGGCATATGAAAGACAAAAGCAGCAGGGCAAACACCTATAAAAAAAAAGCCTTTAATCTAGAAATGGTGTCTTCATTGTCTAAAGAACCTGTAATAAATCAAACAGGTTTCAAACTCTATTTTTTCCACGGCCAGAAACAAACATCAAAGTGGTATTTTGAGTTCTGTTAACT
>NW_009638972.1:0-213 GCF_000690535.1 Cariama cristata | reverse complement strand
GGCTACCTTCATACGGGGTGGCCAAGCTGCTCGCTGGGGTTGGTTTTCTCAGAGAAATGGGCCTAAAAAGGACACTCTTCTTTGCATATTACTGCAAAGACATGGTATTCTAGCAATAAGAATAAAAAAATGCATCCTAGAGTCTGCAGGATACTGTTCATCGTACAATGGTTTGGGGTGGAAGGGATGGGATTCACTCGAGGACACTGAAGG
>NW_009638971.1:0-213 GCF_000690535.1 Cariama cristata | reverse complement strand
TATTAATTTAGTTTTTTCTTGTTCAGGTTTCACTATAGCCTCAAATATGTAAAGGTTTGGTACATTAGCATGCTGACTGTTAAACCATGCTGTCAAGATTGATATATATTCTGGTATATATCTAAATTAGTTTCAACGGGTGCAAGAATGCACATAATTAGTGTTCGACACTAAGAATTAGTAGAAGATGAAAAACTAGCACTGTTATTAACT
>NW_009638970.1:0-213 GCF_000690535.1 Cariama cristata | reverse complement strand
AGGACAAGCCGGTGGCGGTGCGGGTGACCCACCGGCTGACAGCACAGCGCCGGCACAACGGGCAGGACATCACCTGCCAGGCACTGCTCGACCTGGCACCCTACGGCCCGCGCTTCAACACCACCTCCGACCCACAGCCATTGACTGTCTACGGTAAGCCGGCACTGGCATTTTACCGGCATTTGCTCCACCGTGGTTGCTGCAACCAGCTCA
>NW_009638969.1:0-213 GCF_000690535.1 Cariama cristata | reverse complement strand
TCTTTGGAGAATCGTGGGAGTGGGAGGGGAGCTGGCCGAAGAGAGTCACACTGCGGGAGGATGTTAGTGAAACGCTATAGAAACGCACTTGCAGCAAGTGTCACGTTTGCAGACATGACAACAAACATTTTTAAAATCTGTGTTTCTCTCAAACAGGGCAGAAGGGGAAAGCAGAGACAGACAGATTGCAGGAGGAAATGGATAAACTGAAGG
>NW_009638968.1:0-213 GCF_000690535.1 Cariama cristata | reverse complement strand
TTGTGGACACTGAAATTGTAAGGGACCTGATGGGATTGATCCCAGAGTACTGAAGGAGCTAGCGCTTGTTACGGCAGAACCCCTCTTGATCATCTACCAAAGGCCTTGGCAGTCTGAGGAGGTCCGTGCTGAGTGGAAGCTAGCCAGCGTTATTCCAGTTGACAAGAAGGACAAGAGGGAAGAGCCAGGGAACTACAGAGCTGTTAGTCTAAC
>NW_009638967.1:0-213 GCF_000690535.1 Cariama cristata | reverse complement strand
GGACGAGCCCCCAGCTAAAGGACCACCACCCCCCGTGCCCTGGTGCGGGGCAAGGACCGAGCTGAGCCCTCATCGCCTGCAAGCGCTCCCAGGGGAGGGTGGGCAGGGAATTTGGGGCTGGCAGAGGAGACGTGGGGTTGATCAAGGCAGATTAACCTGTGGCTGTTGCGGGGCTCCCCACAACCTTGGTGCCCTTTGGCAGGGATTGAAGGT
>NW_009638966.1:0-213 GCF_000690535.1 Cariama cristata | reverse complement strand
GACACAGACCTCTTCCACAACACCCTCCTCCTCAAAAGCAACACGGCCTTCTGTCCACCTGTTCTGCACCGATTCCAATGTTGGACACTGTGGCTGTCATCGCTTGTGGCACCTAACATACCAAAGGAGACAAAACTACTGTTGCACTTGCGAGGAATTATCAGCCCCATGCTCCTCGCTACTACCCAGCTCACCTCAAATGCTCATCCAATT